>NC_081553.1:101377374-101564874 GCF_963082655.1 Stomoxys calcitrans | reverse complement strand
AAAATGGATATCAGCTATATCAAAATATGGTCCGATTTGGACCAAATTCGCCACGGACATTGAGTGATCTAATAAGTAAAAGTCATTGTTCAATTTTGTAGAAGAAAATATTGGTCTTTTTGCTAGCTATATCCGAATATAGACCGATCTGAACCATATACGACACAGATGTCGAAAAGCCTAACATAAGGCACTGTGTCAAATTTCAGCGAAATCGGACAATAAATGCGCATTTTGTGGGCCCAAAACCTTAAATCGAGAGATCGGTTTATATGGCAGCTATATCCATATCTGGACCGATCTGGGCCAAATTGAAGGAAGATGTCGAAGGGCTTAAGAAAACTCACTGACCCAAATTTCGGCGACATTGAACTATAAATGCGCCGTTTATGGACCCAAACCTTAAATCGAGAGATCGGTTTATATGGCAGCTATATCTTAATCTTGGCCGATCTGGACCACATTGATAAAGGATGTCGTAGGGCCTAACACAACTCACTGTCCCAAATTTCGGCGACATCGGACAATAAATGCGCCTTTTATGGGCACAAAACATTAAATCGAGAGATCGGTCTATATGGCAGCTATATCCAACTTTGGACCGATATGGACCAAATTGAAGAGGAACGTCGACGAGCCTTACAAAACTCACAGTCCCAAATTTTGGCAAAATCGGACAATAAATGCGTCTTTTGTGGGCCCAAAACCTTAAATCGAGAGATCGGTCTATATGGCATAATAAAATAATATCCAAATCTGGACCGGTCTGGGCCAAATTGAAGATAGATGTCTATATGGCAGCTAAAGGGTGATTTTTTTGAGGTTAGGATTTTCATGCATTAGTATTTGACAGATCACGTGGGATTTCAGACATGGTGTCAAAGAGAAAGATGCTCAGTATGTTTTGACATTTCATCATGAATAGACTTACTAACGAGCAACGCTTGCAAATCATTGAATTTTATTACCAAAATCAGTGTTCGGTTCGAAATGTGTTCATTCACCGTAACGTTGCGTCCAACAGCATCTTTGAAAAAATACGGTCCAATGATTCCACCAGCGTACAAACCACACCAAACAGTGCATTTTTCGGGATGCATGGGCAGTTCTTGAACGGCTTCTGGTTGCTCTTCACTCCAAATGCGGCAATTTTGCTTATTTACGTAGCCATTCAACCAGAAATGAGCCTCATCGCTGAACAAAATTTGTCAAAATTTGAACACATTTCGAACCGAACACTGATTTTGGTAATAAAATTCAATGATTTGCAAGCGTTGCTCGTTAGTAAGTCTATTCATGATGAAATGTCAAAGCATACTGAGCATCTTTCTCTTTGACACCATGTCTGAAATCCCATGTGATCTGTCAAATACTAATGCATGAAAATCCTAACCTCAAAAAAATCACCCTTTATATCCAAATCTGCACCGATCTTTGCCAAATTGAAAAATATGTCAAAGGACCTAACGAAACCTCCTGCTCTAAATTTCAGCAAAATCGAACAATAAATGAGCCTTTTATGGGCCCAAGACTTTAAATCGAGAGATCGGTCTATATGGCAGCTATATCCAAATCTGGACCGATCGGGGCCAGATTGAGGAAAGATGTCGAAGAGCCTAACACAACTCACTGTCCTAAATTTCGGCGACATCGGAAAATAAATTTGCCTTTTAAGGGCCCAAAACCTTAAATCGAGAGATCGGTCTATATGGCAGCTATATCCAACTTTGGATCGATATGGACCAAATTGAAGAGGAACGTCGACGAGCCTTACAAAACTCACAGTCCCAAATTTTGGCAAAATCGGACAATAAATGCGTCTTTTGTGGGCCCAAAACCTTAAATCGAGAGATCGGTCTATATGGCAGCTTTATCCAAATCTGGACCGGTCTGGGCCAAATTGAAGATAGATGTCGAAGGGCCTAACTTAACTCACTGTCCCAAATTTCAGCAAAATCGGATAATAAATGTAGCTTTTATGGGCTTAAGACCTTAAATCGAGAGATCGGTCTATATGGCAGCTATATCCAAATCTGGATTGATATTGGCCAAATTGAAGGGGAATGTTGACGAGCCTAACTCAACACAAGGTCCCAAATTTTGGCAAGATCGGATAACAAATGCGCTTTTTATGGGCCCAAGACCTTAAATCGAGAGATTGGTCTGTATGGCATCTATATCTAAGTCTGGACCGATCTGAGCCAAATTGAAGAATGATGTCGACCAACCCACTGTCGCAAATTTTGTCAAAATCGGACAATAAGTGTGGTTTTTATGGGCCTAACACCCTAAACCGGCGGATGTGTCCATATAGAGGCTATATCAAGATATAGTCCGATATAGCCCATTTTCGAACTAAACCTGCTTGTGGACCAAAAAAGAATCTGTGCAAAGTTTCAGCTCAATATCCCTATTTTTAAAGACTAACAATAGCGCCTTTTATGGGCCCAAGACCTTAAATCGAGAGATTGGTCTGTATGGCATCTATATCCAAGTCTGGACCGATCTGAGCCAAATTGAAGAATGATGTCGACCAACCCACTGTCGCAAATTTTGTCAAAATCGGACAATAAGTGTGGTTTTTATGGGCCTAACACCCTAAACCGGCGGATGTGTCCATATAGAGGCTATATCAAGATATAGTCCGATATAGCCCATTTTCGAACTAAACCTGCTTGTGGACCAAAAAAGAATCTGTGCAAAGTTTCAGCTCAATATCCCTATTTTTAAAGACTGTAGCGTGATTTCAACAGACAGACGGACGGAGATGGCTAGATCATCTTACATTTTTACGCTGATCAAGAATATATATACTTTATAGGGTCGGAAATGGATATTTCGATGTGTTGCAAATGGAATGACAAAATGAATATGCCCCCATCCTTCGATGGTAGGTATAAAAATCTTGATCTTTGCTACTTTCAAAGTTAAGCATAAATTTGATACATGTGGCGTATGATAAATAATTCGATAAGAAATATTAGTAAAATGTTACTTATACGCAACAGAGGTCACAATCAAAAATCATGTAATGATAGATATGGCATTTCAAATTCCTCTTCTTTAAATTATAGCATTTCTTTATAAAAATGTTTTTTTTTTATAAAATTTTTTCTATTTCAAATTTAATAATCGTGAACTTACCTTAAACTCTTTACTCTCCTTAATGCGCAATTGTGCGCGTACAACATCACCATTCTTGGGACGACCCAACAAAGCCATTTTGTCCTCTTCGGTTAACTCCTCGGGTGGCTTATTTTCAGCTTCCTGTATAAGTCCTGCCAATTCATCGTCTGGGAGTTGAACAAAATTAAAATTAACAAAATATTTATTCATTGAAATCAAAAAACAAGACACCACAAAAATAAATTCTCGAAAAATTAAGAGAAAAAAAAAACAAATGTAGAAAAATTAATGTCCCAAATTGTCACAAAAGAGAGACAATGAAAAAAAAAATATAATAAACTAAAACCAGGTCAAAATCAACCAAAAGAAATTAAAGGAGTAAATAGAACCCAATAAAATAAATATTTACAACAATTATACAATTAAAAGAACAAAAGACCAAAGCCAATGTATGCGGCACACTAAATTAAACACAAACAAATAAAGCTACACAGAGTACCGACACAAAACAAAAGTGGAAAAATTAGAAGAAAAAAAAAATCTTCACAACATGCATTCTCATAGGGGTGAGCGGAGGAGAGCACGAATAAACAATAAAGCTTCAAAGAATAAAGCAAACAAAACGGAATAACCAAAACCATGCGACAAACTTATGGGTCGTCGGTGTGAATGAGTTATGAGTACAAAAAATATACCGAAACACACGCACAAACAAGCAAGCATGACCTGCATGGCTGTCTGTTGGAGTGATTAAAGCCTGTCTGCGATGGTTTTGTATCGGCTAAGCAGAGTATGAATGGGACTCCCAAAGCCCAGCAACAAAGAGCATTAAAGGGTGTGAGTAAAAATTAAAGAGAGAAAGTGCATATGCAGATACCAGGGTTGCTATTATGGGTTTTATTGATACATAAAAGAATATCAGGTGTGGTTGTTTATCAAGAATAAAAAATGGGAAAAAGTTGCAAAGTAAATAAAACTAATTTAATATAATAATAATTGGAGAATAAAACTAAAATAAAATAAAAGAAAGAATAAAATGAAATAAATTAAAACAAAATAAAAAAATTGAGTAAAATAAAATAAAATTAGATATAATAAAATAAAATAAAATAAAATAAAAAATTAAATAAAATAAAATAAAATAAAATAAAAAAAAAAATAAAATAAAACAAAATAAAATAAAATAAAATAAAAAAAATAAAACAAAATAAAATTAAGTAAAATAAAATAAAATAAAATTAAGTAAAATAAAATAAAATAAAATTAAAAAAAAAACAAAATAAAATAAAATGAAGTAAAATAAAGTAAAATAAAATAAAATAAAATAAAATAGGACAAAATAATATAATATATAATAAAATAAAATAATATAATATAAAATAAAATAAAAAAAAAATTATAAAATAAAATAAAATAAAACAAAATAAAATAAAATAAAGAAAAAAAAATAAAATTAAATAAAATCAAGTAAAATAAAATAAAATAAAAAAGAATAAAATAAAATAAAATAAAATAAAATAAAATAAAATAAAATAAAATATAATATAATATAATAAAATAAATTAAAAAAATAATAATATAATATAATATAAAATAAAATTAAAAAAAAATAAAATAAAATAATATAAAGGTAAATAAAATAAAATAAAATAAAATAAAATGGGATAAAATAAATTAAAATAAAATAAAACAAAATAAAATAAAATAAAAAAGTAATATAAAATAAAATGAAATAAAATAAAAAACAATAAAATAAAATAAAATAAAATAACATAAAATAATATAATATAAAATAAAATAAAAAAAATGAAGTAAAATAATATAAAAAAAAAATAAAATGAATAAAAATTTAATTGAATAAAATAAAAAAAAAATTAAATAAGAAAAAAATAAAATAAAATAAAAAATTAATAAAAAAAAATAAAAAATAATAAAAAAATTCTATAAAACCAAATTCAATAAAATAAAAAGAGGAAATTAAATAAATTTAAATAAAATAAAAAATAATTAAAAAAATAAGATAAATATAATAAGAAATAAAGCTCCTGTTTTGCTTAAAAAAATAGAAATAATAATAATATAAAATTAATTTTAAAAAATAAAATAAAATACTATAGTAAATCACTTTCAGCGATTTTCCATATTCCATATTCGATTTACACACCATCTACGTGACAACTCTGGCAATCTCATATGCATGTCTCTCCATCGGTTTGTTGCTCACGCACACACCAAGTGTCACTCAGCATGGAGCAAAGCAAATAATGAATGAACGAATAAGTGAGTAAAAGAATGACTTGACTTAAAGCAGTTTGCTGCACACAAACACACGTATATATACAGCCATGCAAAACCAAAAAAAACGTATAAACACAAATCATATATGTATGAACACAGTTAATGAACACAGTTAAAGACAGGAAAAAGCCTTGTTAAACATTTACGAAACGTGTGTTCTTTGTTTATGTATTTGGGGTTCCTAGGTTTCTGGTGTATTGGTATAACAAACACGCACACTTAAGGAAGGTACACTCAGGAACTTGTACTTGTATATATAATAGGTGTGCGTATGCTTTTGTATACTTTATGTTTTTGTTTCAGGTGTTGTGCTAAGTTTTTTTTCTTTTGTTGCAAAACACTTAGTTTTGCTTAGAGGGGGTGTTTTTTTTTATTTAAGTAAGCAGTGTATAAAGTGTTTGGCAAGTTGATATACAATGTTGCAGCAACATGTTGCTTTGTATTGGAGTATAACAATTATAAAGGAATTCCTTTATTCTAGAGATAAAACTGCATAAAGAAGCAGCTAAGCATAGATTGGTTGAGAGTAGGAATGCTTAACAAATTTAAATCGCAAACTTTGGACTGATAACAGTTTTCCAAAATTTTCTTTAAAAAAACGTTAACAACATTTTCATAAGAGTTTTGAGTTTCTTAAGAAAAAACGTTAACAACATTTTCATTAAAGTTTTCCGCCACTCAAGTTGTCGATCTTAGGTTTTTCCCTGTTAAACTAACTCACGTCACATTTATTGTTATTTTCCCGCCCCGCCCTCTGTTTTCTACTTCATATTGGCCCATTTCTATAGAAAAATACTTCATTTTATTTGACTTCAAACCAATATACGCCTATATTAATAAAACATCCGAAAATGAAATGTTAATAAAACTGTTTAGCCTCCAGGCCAACATATCAAACTCAAAGGAGTCCTTCGGCCGCAAATGTTGTGGTTCAACTGAATGTTGGCAGCGGCATAAGCACACAAACACCAACAATTATTTACTTTATGAAACAAATATTAGGAAATAAGTTATTGGCCTTAAAGGGCGGCTACATTTTTGATTTTATTTTTTTTCTGAATGGTGGAAAAGAGTATAAAGCTGCTGGAAGGGGGAAATACCTCTGACGCAACTATAAGGAAGTAAATGCAGGGAAGGCATCTGCGGTTACTGCCAAAACTTCAGAGGTGTTATTAACAAAATTCAAATAAAATTGAAAAGATTTTCGCTTAAACAAGCAATTTTATTTACTTGTTGAGTACTTCTTACTCCAAAAAAATCCACTTTGTTAATTTTAGATATGGAAAAATTATACCACGACTTTTCAGTCCAAGTGCTTTGAAGATTCCAAACAGATTCAGGAGATTATCGAGAGATGAAAGACGCCTGTGATAATAGTGCAGAGGATGCTGGAAGACGATATAAAGTGGAAGGCGGTGATCTGATACGCCGAACAAATTCTGCGCAAAAAGAAGGTAGACCTTGACGCAGCGACGTAGAGTATGAATGCGGAGTTATGGACGCAGTCACAATGACGATGTATGGGTAATCACCAGATATGGAGTACACCTCGTAATCATGCGAAAGCGGTTCCGAGGTAGAATTTATCCCCAGGAATGACACTGGGTGGGTTTTTAGCCAGTACCGTTGAATATTTCTTACTCCCTTTTGTTAATTTGGATATGAAAAAATTATACCACGACTTATCAGTCCAAGTGTTTTAAAGATTCAAAGGATATTATGAGGAGAGAATCGACATTCAGATGTTATGCACAAAACTTAGTGGCCTTCTAAGTAACAAATTTGCCCATGAACATTCCATTAAGACACAGGTGGAAATTTTTCAATACCACTGAGTGCTGTGTGATTCAAGTTTAAGCTAAATGATAGCGGACCTCCATTTATAGCCGAGTGCGGAAGGCGTGCCGCAGTGCGACATCTCTTTGGGGGAGTAGAGGTGGTACCATGGCATGATATCTCACAAATTTCGCCAGCATTAGGAGGGAATAACCATCGATGAAAATTTTTTCTGATGTTATTGCAAGGATTCGAAAGCCAGGCGTTCAGCGTCAACGGACTTGCTAACCTCTACGTTAGGGGGCTTTCTAAGTTAACTGACATTTATATGGCGATTTTCAGTAAGTGCTGCGACTGTTAGGGATATCTGAGTAAAATTCAGAATGGAGCCCATGGATAGCCTACATAGTTGCCACACTTGTTAAGAGTCATAAGTGAAACTTTATGCAAAATTTCAGCCAAATCGTATAAAACTCGAGGCTTGTAAGGGCTCAAGAAGTCCAATCGGGAGAACGGTTTATATGGCACCATTACCTGATATAACCGCCATATAAACCGATCTCCCGATTAAAGTTCTTGAGCCTCTAGAGGGCGTAATTATTTTCCGATTTGGCTGAAATTTTGTATCGTTTTGTTATGACTTCCAAGAGCTGTGCCAGGTATAGTTCATAACCTCATAAATCTGCTATAGGATTTATTCGGCAGACTTTTTGAGCCTTTAGAAGTATTAGTCGATTTGGTTGACATTTTGAAGCATTTTGTTATGACTTCCAATAGCTGTGGCAGGTATGGTTCAAACCGATTTTGAACCGATCTCCATATTTGAAATGTTGAGCCTTTAGAAGGCGTCATTACAAGCTGATTTGTTTGAAATTTTATAGCGTTTTGTTATGATTTCGAATAATTGTGCGAATGTTCTGTTTTATTGTTTATTTATCAATCCGAAGGACAAGTTGACGGACAGATGAACGGAATGACTGCATTTTTATGATAGCACACAGTCATTCGATTGTTTGTTCATCCAACCTTCCGTATTCGTATATTCATTCAAAAACTACTTTGTATGTCAGTCCGTTTGTCAGTTTTTGACAGAACACGCAAATGGATAATTCGACAGAAGGACAAATAGCTAATTGGGTAGACATTTCATGTGTGGCCCGTCAATCTATGAGTTTCTCATATAATACTTTGTACTAGTTTCAAATTCGGTTCGAATTTCAATTTAACTCTAATGTGTATGTATCGCCTGATTTTTATTTCTAGCGCCTTTAAAAGTCCATTTATCAGCCGATTTTTTTCCCCATTTGCACAATGCTTTCAAATTCAAGTTTAAGCCCAATGATAAGAGATCTCGTTTTTATTTTCTTCATTAAGTTTTCCTTGTCTAAATACCTAGCAAGCATTAGTGAGAGAATGACTACAGCTAAATATTTTTTTACTTTCTCGCCAGAAATCGAACCCAAGGATTCAGCGTCTTCTAGTTCTATTTTCATCCTCATTTCCTCCTTCGTACACTTATGTTATAGTGGGAGACCACGAAAGCACAGAGGTAAGCATTTCCGGCTAAGATGTTGAACCCCCGGTTTCAAATCCTGGAGGAAACATCAGAAAAAGATTTTCAGCAGTGGTTTTCCACTCCTAATTCTGGTGACATGTGTAGGTACTATGCCATGCATAGAAGCCATGGTGGAGGTGCCGCACTGCGGCACGCCTTTCAGACTCAGCTATCAAAAAAAGGCCCCATATCATTGAGCTTATACTTGAATCGGACATCACTCATTGATATGTGAGAAGTGCCTGCCCATGCCTTAATGACATGTTCGTGGCCAAATTTGCAGACTAACGTTCGAAGTATTATCCTTATGGCTATTAATCTGAGTGGATGTCAGAGGTTCATTTAACTGCCAGCCAGTCAGCTCTGATTTTAACTTCGAAGTGATGTCCAATTTTTTGCAATGGAAAAGGAAAGCCAATCATAGTGCAAAGCGTTACGCCCATGTTAAATGCTCATCGCGCACTTGGGGTTTGCACTTTCGATACTATCGATATTTAATTTCTTAACTGAATATCGATTGATATTTTTCCGATGGATACTATCCGAAGAGTGAAATTTTTTGCAAAATAAAACAAAAACAAGTAAGAGCGTGCTAAGATCGGCCTGGCCGAATTTTATATTCCCTCCACCATGGATCGCATTTGTCGAGTTCTTTGCGCGAGTCATCTCTTTATAGGCAAACAAAGATAGAAAATAGATAAGATAAGAATTGTTATGCTTTATCAAGTTATAGTTCCATTCGGACCACAAATAAATTGAATGTTGAAAACCATAGTAGAAGTCATTGGGTAAAATTTCAGTCCATTCGGATAAGAATTTCGCGTTATAGGGGCTCAAAAAGCATAATCGGGATATTGGTTTATATGGAAGCTGTATCAGGCTATAGATCGATTCAGACCATATTGGATAGATATGTTAAAGGCCATGGAAAAAGCTGTTGTACAAAATTTCAACCAAATCGGATAAGTATTGCGCCCTCTAGAGGCCTAAGAAGGCAAGATCCAAGATCGGCTTATATGGCAGCTATTTCAGGTGATGGACTGATTAGAACCATACTTAGCACAGTTGTTGGAAGTCATAACAAAACACTGTATGCCAAATTTCAGCCAAATCAAATAAGAATTGCAACCCCTAGAGGCTCAAGAAGGCAAGATCCAAGATCGGTTCATACGGCAGCTGTATCAGGTTATGGACCGATATGAACCATACTGAGAAAAGTTGTTGGAAATCATAATAAAATACTTCACGCTAAATTTCAGCCAAATCGTATAAGAATTGCGCCCTCTAGTGGCTCAAGAAGTAAAGATCCAAGATCGCTTTATATGGCAGCTATATCAGGTTAGAACCGATTGGAACCATACTTAACACAATTCATAGAAGTCGTAATAAAACACTGTATGCCAAATTTCAGCCAAATCGAATGAGAATTGCGCCCTCTATTGGCTCAAGTATTGAAGATCCAAGATCGGTTTATATAGCAGCTTTATCAAATTATGGACCCATTTAAACTATACTTAGCACAATTATTGGAAATCATAATAGAACACTTCACGCTAAATTTCAACCAAATCGGCTGAGAATTGCGCCCTCTAGTGGCTCCAGAAGTAAAGATCCAAGATCGCTTTATATGGCAGCTATATCAGGTTAGTACCGATTGGAACCATACTTAACACAATTCATAGAAGTCATAAAAAAACACTGTATGCCAAATTTCAGCCAAATCGAATGAGAATTGCGCCCTCTATTGGCTCAAGAATTGAAGATCCAAGATCGGTTTATATGGCAGCTGTATCAGGTGATGGGCCGATTTGAACCTTAGTTAGCACAGTTGTTGGAAGTCATAACAGTTGTTGGAAGTCATCCAAATCGACTTATATGGCAGCTATTTCATGTGATGGGCCGATTTGAACTATACTCAATACAATTGTTGGAAGGCATAACAAAACACTTCATGCACAATTTCAGCCAAATCGGATAAGAATTGCACCCTCTACTGGCTCAAGAAGTCATGATCCAAGATCGGTTTATATGTCAGCTATATCAGGTTATGGACCGATTTAAATCATACTTAGCAAAGTTGTTGGAAATCATAACAAAACACTTCATGCACAATTTCAGCCAAATCGGATTAGAATTGTGCCCTCTAGTGGCTCAAGAATTGATGATCCAAGATCGGTTTATATAGCAGCTATATCAGGTTTAAACCGATTTGAACCATACAAACAAAACACTTCATGCTAAATTTTAGCCAAATGAGACACCTTATGCCAGATTTCAGCCAAATCGAATGAGAATTGCGCCCTCTAGAGGTTCAAGAATTGAAGATTCAAGACCGGTTTATATGGCAGCTTTATCAAATTATGGACCCATTTAAACTATACTTAGCACAGTTGTTGGAAGTCATAACGAAACACCTTATGCCAGATTTCAGCCATATCGAATGAGAATTGCGCCCTCTAGTGGCTCAAGAATTGGAGATCCTAAGTCGGTTTATATGGGAGCTATATCAAATGGTGGACCGATTTGAACTATACTTAGCACAGTTATTGACTGTCATAACAAAACACTTCATGCACAATTTCAGCCAAATCGGAAGAGAAGTGCGCCCTCTAGTGGCTCAAGAATTGAAGATCCAAGACCGGTTTATATGGGAGCTATGTCAGGTTATAGACCGATTTGAACCACAGTTGTTGGAAGTCATAACAAAACACTGTATGCCAAATTTCAGCCAAATCGAATGAGAATTGCAACCTCTAGAGGCTCCAGAAGGTAAGATCCAAGATCGGTTTATATAGCAAAAAAAAAATGCAAATTTTTCCCATAAACACTCCACTAAGGAACAGGGGCAAACTTCTCACATATCAATGAGTGCAGTCCGATTCCAGAAGTCCAAGCTCAATAATAAGGGGGCTCCTTTTTATAGCCGAGTCCGCATTGCGATACCTCTTTGGAGAGAAGTTTTACATGGCATAGTACCTCACAAATGTTGCCAACATTAGGAAGGGAAAACCATCGCGGAAAATTTTTTCTGATGGTCTCACCAGGATTTGAACCCAGTCGTTTAGCGTCATAGGCGGACATGCTAACCTTTTTTTAAGCGCCTAGCTTTACTCCTTCGAAAGTTAGAGTGCTTTCGACAGACGGACGGACGGACATGGCTAGATGGACTTAAAGTGTCATGACGATCAAGAGGATTTTGTTGTTTACGGGGTTTTAGATGAATATTTCGAGTTGTTACAAACGGAATGACGAAATAAGTATACCCCCATCCTATGGTGGAGAATATAATAAGCGATGCGACACTAAATGTATCCTTTAAAATGTATTGCGCCTATAGAGGGCGCAATTTTCATCGGATTAGGCTAATATTTTGTATAATGATTTCCAACTTTCTTCATAACTCTTGGCTTTAGATGAATATTTCGCGTTGTTACAAACGGAATAACGAAATTAGTATACCCCCATCCTATGGTGGAGGATATAATAAGCGATGCAACACTAAATGTATCCTTTAAGATGAATTGCGCCTATAGAGGGCGCAATTTTCATCCGATTAGGCTAATATTTTGCACAATGATTTCTCTCATGATTTTCAGCTTTCTTTATTACTTTTGGCTTTAGATGGATATTTCGCGTTGTTACAAACGGAATGACGAAATTAGTATACCCCCATGCTATTTTGGAGGGTCTAATAAGCGATGCGACACTAAATGTATCCTTTAAGATGAATTGCGCCTATAGAGGGCGCAATTTTCATCCGATTAGGCTAATATTTGATACAATGATTTCTCTCATGATTTCAGCTTTCTTTATTACTCTTGGCTTTATTTGGTCTGTGCATTGAGACTGCTTCTTTATATAAATCGATCTCCTGATTTTTAGTTATCGATAGTATCGATATTTATTATTAAAACTACCGAAAATATCGAATGTTGCGATAATCGATAGTTTGCCAGCTCTAGTTTGCACGCTTTAAACATCGTACATTGATAGGTATTGGGTTGCCCAAAAAGTAATTGCGGATTTTTCATATAGTCGGCGTTGACAAATTTTTTCACAGCTTCTGACTCTGTAATTGCATTCTTTCTTCTATCAGTTATCAGCTGTTACTTTTAGCTTGCTTTAGAAAAAAAAGTGTAAAAAAGTATATTTGATTAAAGTTCATTCTAAGTTTTATTAAAAATGCATTTACTTTCTTTTAAAAAATCCGCAATTACTTTTTGGGCAACCCAATAGTATTTGTATCGAAGTTTTTGCGGAAATTCAACTATGAAACGAGTGCGACAAACCGAATTCGATTCTTCTTCATTATGATGGATTTTTGTTCCATACACCTGTAGGTGTTTTCAGGATAGTTCTGTGTATCTTCGATCATTAAACTCACCTCAGAGGAGAAATGAGCAAATGATGAAACAAAGATCTTAACTCTTACATACAAATAAGGTTATCTGAAATTTCTCCCCCAAAATCTAACTATCCTTATATTTTGGCATAGTTTACCCATGTCTTAAACATGTAAGTGCTAATAAAAAAAATTTTCATACAAAGGAGTTTTGGAAGTTCGTTCTTAAGTAATTGATGAAACAAGCACACACGTTTGGAGCTATATTTACAATATAAGCTATAGGAAAAGAAAACTGTAACAGAAAAAGAAAAACTTGCGCAGCAAATCAAGTTTGGAAAACTATAGCAAAATGGTAAAAAAATGGGCTTCTAGGGGCTTTTTTTTTTTGGTGCTCATGGGCAGGGACTAGCTAGTGATTCCCAAAAAACTACTTTTAAGGGTTGGAAAAAATTAAAAAAAAACAACATTCAACAATCATTTGTACAACACTCAACTAAATGTTACTTACAAAGTTGGTTTTGTTTTTTTTTTATATATATAAAATTTTATTGAAAAAACAAAAAATGAATTTGGCGTAGGCGATATACAAATTTTGTTTTTTTTTTTTGCAAAGAATTTTTGTTTTTGCAATACAGTTAACACAAGAGAAGTTTCATATTTGTTGTTGGTTAACACGTTGTTTGGCATAGAGTGCGTGCAAATTCGAGTAAGGCGCCGTCACGCATGCGCATCAAAATTTACATCAAACATTGATTTGGTGGTAGTGGTAACGGTGTTGGTTTAATTTTGTTTTTGTTGTTGTTGTTGTAACATGTTCCAATTTAAGATGAATTTTGCAATTTCCAATTGGGAAAGGAAAGCAAAAGAGGGAACATAGAAAGAGGCCAATATTTAGAGACCATTGCATTGAAGATGTTGTTGGTTTGGTTGTTGTTGTTGTTGTTTCGTATTGGTTATATACATTGTTGTTTTATTCGTTTGAATTTTGTTTCGTTTTGGGTGTAAAATTTTATTTGCATTTTCCATGGTGGTGTTTCAATTGTTGCACACAAATAAATACACATCGATTTGTGTGTGTGTGTGTGGGTGTGTGTTTGCATGGGCCACCCCCACACCATAAGGTGTTTGATTTTTGTTTATTTTTCATTCGATTTCCACATATTGTTATTTTAATTGTTAATGCAATTTTATGCCATTAAGTGACGTTTGTAGAGTATTTTTTTTGGATTTTGTTTATTATGCGGTGTTTCCAATATTTGTTTAATTATTTTTTTTTTAAATTTTTTTGTTTCCATTTTGTTAATAGAAATTTTTTGTGCGTTGAAATAGAGTTTTTTTGGTATTCAAAAGAATATGAAAAGAGATTTTTTTTATTTGTTATTTATTTTAGATTTTTTTTATTGTAGTTTATAGACTTAGATATTGATTGAGAGTATAGTTCGTTTCGAGTTTGTTAAATAAACTGTGGCTAATGTGAAAAGAATGATGTTTTTTTTTTGAAAATAAATAAGAGATGTGGATTAATGACAAAGAGAGAAATGGAGTGAGAGCGATAGAGGGGTGATAATGATTTTGGTAAATGCAGTTGCTGTCGGTTAGATAATTATGTACAGGGGGGAAATATACTGAAAATTGTCTAAACATGATTTATTTAACTTAAATTAGGATTAACTTATTTTAAAATCAGTATTTCAATGATATAGCGACTTATTCTATTAACTGTCATTTAAAGAATTATTTATTATTATTTTTTTTAATACGCTTTGCGCTATATTTATTTATCTTAAGTTTTCATTATACCCACCACCATAGGAGGGGGTATACCAATCTAGTCATTCCATTTGTAACACCTCGAAATATTGATCTGAGACCCCATTAAGTATATATCTAGTCTCGATATTCTGATTCTGATCTAGCCATGTTCATCCATTCGTCTGTCGAAATCACGATAGGGATCGAAGACGTAAAGCTAACAGCTTGAAATTTTGCACAGATACTAAGTATAGATGTAGGTCGTTGGGGATTACAAATGGGCCATATCGGATCAGATTTAGATATTTTTTTAGATATATAAACCGATCTCCTGATTTGACTTCTTGAGCCCCTGGAAGCCGTAATTTTTGTCAGATTTCGCTGAAATTTTGCACGTAGTGTTCTGTTATGACTTCCAACAACTGTGTTAAGTACCGTCCAAATCGGCCAAGAATGTGATATAGCTCCTATATAAACCGATCTCCCGATTTGACTTCTTGAGCCCCTGGAAGCCGTAATTTTTGTCCGATTTGACTGAAATTTTGCACATAGTGTTCCATTATGACTTCCAACAACTGTGTTAAGTAAAGTTCAAATCGACCAAGAACCTGATATATCTCCTATATAAACCGATCTCCCCATTTGACTTCTTGAGCCCCTGGAAGCCGTAATTTTTGTCCGATTTGGCGGAAATTTTTCACATAGTGTTCTGTTATGACTTCCAACAAATGTGTCAAGTAGCGTCCAAATCGGTCTATAACCAGATATAGCTCCCATATAAACCGATATCCCGATTTGACTTCTTGAGCCCCTGGAAGCAGTAATTTTAATCCGATTTGGTTGAAATTTTGCACGTAGTATTCCTTTATGATTGTAAGTCATAACGGAATACTACATGCAAAATTTCAACCAAATCGGATAAAATTGTACAATTGTACCAAGTACCGTCCTAATCGGTCCATAATTTGATGTAGCTCCCATATAAACCGATCTCCAAATTTGACTTCTTGAGCCCCTGGAAGCTGCAATTTTCGTCCGATTTCGCTGAAATTTTGCACATGGTGTTCCGTTATCACTTCCAACAACTGTGTCAAGCACCGTCCAAATCGGCCAAGAATCTGATATAGCTTCCATATAAACCGATCTCCAAATTTGACTTCTTGGGTCCCTACAAGTCGCAATTTTTGTTAAATTTTGCTGAAATTTTGCACATAGTGTTCTGTTATGACTTCCAACAACTGTGCCAAAAACATTCCAAATCAGTCTATAACCTGATATAGCTCCCATGTAAACCAGTCTCTCGATCTTCCTTGTTCGGTTCTTAGAAGCTTTAATGTTTGCTGGTTTGACATGAGTTTGAGAGAAGGAAGAGAGATAGATCCATTGATAAGTATACCGATCAACTCAGAATCACGTTCCGATTCAATTTAGCTATGCTATCCGTCGATCTATCTGTCTGTCCGTCCATGTTAATTTGTGTACAAAGTACAGATCGCAATTTTCATCCGATCGTCTACAAATTTGGCACTTCCATTTTCTTGCCCCCAGAGACAAAGACCATTTATATTGGGAAAAAACGGTTCAGCTTTGGATATAGCTCCCATATATATGTTCGTCCGATTTGGACTAAAAATGCAATTATATCGTCATTTGTAAACCGATTCGACCGATTCTCTTACTAGTCCCGATTCTCTTACTAATGCTGAATTTCATAGAAATCGGCTCAGATTGAGATAGAGCTTCCTTCTGACGACGGATGAATTTCAAAGAAATTTGTTTAATTTTTGATATACAATAGCTCCCATATATATGTGCATTTTTTAAGGCCTTTGCTAACCCATTCATCAATCGATCTTCTCAAAAATTTGCACAACGATTAACTCTAAGGCTCCAACAATATATACGGATTTTGATCGAAATTCTACATATCAAATTTAAGCAAATATTAAATTCGACGACTTAGCCTGCATATTAAATATGGTGTAGGGTATCAAAAGGTCAACTTCGCCCGTCTTTACTTGTTTTCTCTGCTTTAGGGAATATTCGACTTCTATTTTTTTAACGGCAGATTTTTTACTAGATTTTGTTTTCGATTCTATCCCACTGTGCGGTCATTGATACCTGTTTTTCAAATAAGGTTAAGGAGCTGTTTGAAGTGGATCTGTAATTAAATGGAGATAAAATGCATACAGTAAAGAGTCTCAGTAAGGTGCCACTGGCTCTTAATTAAATACTGAGTGCCAATGATACTCGAGATGACAAGGCGAGTTATTGGCGCCTTCAAATAACCAATGGCCAACATCAGCGTCTGTTCCCAGGTTAGGGGCGGCTGGCGGCGAGCGTCCGATCTTGGAGCAAGCGTCTTGCCACAACGAGGGAAACGTGTGCAATCCCACAAAACCCATGCGGTTGGGACGCTGGGCCAGTAATCCGCCCCCGGAAAACTGATAACTAATATCAGAAACAAAGAAATAGTTCAAACGGACCCCCCTAACGTTGACGACCCAAGCAAATGAAAAAAGGACCATGACTTGCGGATCTGCACCTGGAATGTCAGCACTCTTTATAGAGAAGGTGCAGTATACGCGCTGGCGGATGTATTAGAGAAGTACAAGGCAGATATAACCGCCTTGCAGGAAATGCGATGGACTGGAAATGGCGTCACTACAACACCAAACGGTGACGAACTATACCATAGCTGCCATAACACGAGGCATAAATTTGACTGTGAATTTGTGGTTAGTCGGAGACTGAAACACCTTGTCTTCAGCTTTACTCCGTTGGATGAGAGGCTATCCACAATCCGCATAAAAGCCAAATTCTTCAACATCAGCCTTAATTGTGCCCATGCCCCGACGGAAGACAAAGACGAACAAGGATATTTTCTACGAGCGCCTAGAGAGAGAATAAGACCGCTGTCCCACCCATGATATTAAAATCGTTCTCGAAGATTTTAATGCAAAAATAGGGGAAAAAGACATTTTTGTCGGAAAGTTTAGCCTCCACGAGATAACGTCCAGTAATGGGTTGAGGCTGATAGATTTCGCCGCGTCAAAAAAACATGGTAGTTAGTAGCCCAGATTTGAACATAAAAATATTCACAAAACCACATGGCTGCCAAAACCAAATTGATCACGTTGTGATAGGTGGAATGCATACACATACAGCGTGTTAGATGTACGATCGATCCGTGGAGCGAATATAGATTCGGATCATTACCTTGTTGCAGCAAAGGTTCGCACCCCTTTGAATATGGCGAGGAAAGTACGATCTGACACTGCACGGAAGCTGGACATTAAAAAGCTGCCAACATAACAAATGGCAGCGGCATACTCCACTTGACTGACCCAATTGCTTGATGAAAGCACTCCTTGTTCCGATGATATAATGAGGCAGTGGCAAACTATTGCCCACTCTATGGAAAATGTCGCGAAATCGGTACTTCGCTACCGGAAGCCTCCTCAAAGAAACCCATGGTACGACCAAATGTGTCGAGATGCTACGGAAGCCTAGAATGCGGCATATAGAGCAACCCTGCAATCAATAGCAACGCGCCCGATGAAGGAGAGGCATCGGGAGAAAAGGAGAGAGGAGAAACGTCTATTCCGCAGAAAGAAAAAGGAAATGGAAAGACGTGAGTGTGAGTGAATTGAGATGTACAGGAGTCAGAATGAAGTCCGGAAATTCTACCAAAGAATTAAACATCAAACCGATAGCTTTGGTGCGGGCACATCCTCCTGCAGAGACAAAGAAGGAAATCTGGTAACTGACACAGATAATATGCTGAGGATATGGAAAGAAGATTTTACCCAACTGCTAGTGTCCGATGTTGGCGGCGACGAGGATACCGCAGAACCAATCCCTGATGCTGGTATAGTCAGAATGAGATCCAAGTAGCAGTGACCCGGCTAAAGAACAACAAGGCAGCAGGAGCCGACGGGTTACCCGCTGAACTATTTAAGATCGGAGGCGACACGCTGATAAGGCGTATGCATCAGCTTATCTGCGCAATGTGGCTAGAAGAACGCATACACGATGATTGGAAGCTCAGCATACTATGTCCCGTACACAAGAAAGGAGACAAGACGGAATGTGACAACTACAGAGGAATAAGTCTCCTTCCCATTGCATACAAGATACTCTCGAGCGTACTGTGTGAAAGATTAAAACCTAAAGTCAATGAGATAATTGGGCCCTATCAATGCGGCTTTAGACCTGGTAAATCCACACTACACCAGATGTTCACACTGCGTCAAATCCTGGTAAAGACTCGAGAAGGACAAATCAACACCTACCATCTCTTTGTTGACTACAAAGCAGTCTTCGATACTCTGTTGAAATCAAGCTATAGTCTTTAAAAATAGAGATATTGAGCTGAAACTTTGCACAGATTCTGTTTTTTGTCCATAAGCAGGTTAAGTGCGAAGATGGGCTATATCGGACTATATCTTGATATAGCCCCCATATAGACCGATCCGCGGATTTAGGGTCTTAGGCCCATAAAAGACACATTTGTTGTCCGATGTCGCCGAAATTTGGGACAGTGAGTTGTGTTAGGCCCTTCGACATCTTTATTCAATTTGGCCAAGATAGGTCCAGATTTGGATATAGCTGCCATATAGACCGATCCGCCGATTTAGGGTCATGCGCCCATAAAATGCACATTTATTGTCCGATGGCGGCAAAATTTGGGACAGTGAGTTGCGTTAGGCCCTTCGATATCCTTATTCAATTTGGCCCAGATCGGTCTATATTTGGATATAGCTGCCATATTGACCGATCTCTCGACTTAAGGTTTTGGGCCCATAAAATGCGCATTTATTGTCCGATGGCGCCAAAATTTGGGACAGTGAGTTGTGTTGGAACCGTCGACATATATCTTTCATTTGGTCCAGATCGGTCCAGATTTGGATATAGCTGCCATATAGACCGATCTCACGATTTAAGGTTTTGGACCCATAAAAGGCGCATTCATTGTCCGATGTCGCCGAAATTTGGGACAGTGATATATGCTAGGCCCTTCGACATCCTTATTTAATTTGGCCCAGATCGGTCCAGATTTGGATATAGCTGCCATATAGACCGATCTCTTGATTGGAGGTTTTGAGCCCATAAAAGGCGCATTTATCATCCGATTTTGCTGAAATTTGGAACAGAGAGTTTCGTTAGGTCCTTTGACATCTTTCTTCAATTTGGTCCAGATCGGCCCAGATTTGAATATAGCTGCCATATATACCTAACTCTCGGTTTAAGTTTTTGGGCCCATAAAAGGCGCATTTATTGTCCAATGTCGTCGAAATTTGGGACAGTGAGTTGTGTTGGACTCCTCGTCTTTCGTCTATAATTTGGCTCAGATCGGTCCAGATTTGAATATAGCTGCCATATAGACCGATCTCTCGATTTAAGGTTTTGGGCCCATAAAAGGCGCATTTATTGTCCGATGTCGCCGAAATTTGGAACAGGAAGTTTCGTTATGCTCTTCGACATACTTCTTCAATTTGGCCAAGATTGGCTCAGATTTGAATATAGCTTCCATATAGACCGATCCGCTGATTTAGGGTCTTAGGCCCATAAATGCCACATTTATTATCCGATTTAGCTGAAATTTGGGACAGGGAGTTTCGTTAAGTTTTTCGACATCTTTTTTCAATTTGGTCCAAATCGGTTCAGATTTGAATATAGCTGCCATATAGACCGATCTCTCGATTTAAGATTTTGGGCCCATAAAAGGCGCATTTATTGTCCGATTTTGCTGAAATTTGGGACTGTGAGTTGTGTTAGGCCCTTCGTCATTCATCTTTAATTTGGCTCAAATCGGTTCAGATTTGAATATAGCTTCCTTATAGACTTATCTCTCGATTTAAGGTCTTGGTTTCGTAAAAGGCGCATTTATTGTCCCATGTCGCCGAAATTTGGGACAGTGAGTTGCATTAGGCTCTTCGTCATTCGTCTTCAATTTGGCTCAGATCGGTCCAGATTTGGATATAGCTGCCATATAGTCTTGGCCCTATAAAAAGCGCATTTATAATCCGATTTCACTGAAATTTGACACAGTGACTTATGTGGGGCTTTTCGACATACGTGTCGTATATGGTTTAGATTTCTATATAGCTGTTATGGGGCATAAGGTATGCATTTTCACCGGATTTTGACGAAAGGTGGTTTACATTTACACCTGAGGTGGTGGGTATCCAAAGTTCGGGTCGGCCGAACTTCACGCTTTTTTACTTGTTAGTTTTTATTTTTTACATTTTTTTAACTATTTTTTTAACCCATTTTTAACCCATTTTTAAAATATTAAATAATTTTATTTTAAACATTGAACATTAACATTTAGGTGTTAATTTTATTGTTTACAATGCAATAGCAAGGAATAGTTAAATTTCAGGCAATGCAGGATCTTAGAGTCTAGTTGAACGTATATGTGTTAGAAGATAAGACAAGTGAAAAGTTCAGTTTTTTTGTTGTAAGTTAGAGGTCCTTAAGATGTGGTGTGAGTTGTTTTTTATTTGACATAGGTTTATAGCAGGTCTTCTTACTCATAGCTAAAGTAGAAACTATGGATAAAGCGATAGCAGAAATGGAAAGATATGAGGTAATGGTACGAAAATGCGAACGAAAAATCAAAGATTTAGCCCAGTTTTTAGATGAACAACTATTGTTATAAGCGTTAAAGTGTTTATCAATTTAATATGAGTTTCTTTAGACGTTTTGTTTGATTGGTATGTCTCCAAAGGGTTTGTTTGTGATTTTTGTTTTTTAGGCTAGCCTTGGTATTTTTTGATTTTATTTAAAGGAGTTTTTTTTTGTCTTCAACTGCAATTTAGCTTAGAAGCTTTTATTAGGGAAGTGTGTGTGTATAACTGTAGCGTTTCACTTTATAGCTGTAGAGTTGAGTTCGAGGACGTTGATTTTATACGGCGTTACACAGCTTACAACCATAGCGCTTTGGGACCAAGGGAGATGGATAGATGGCTGCGGCGTTTTATTCTAAAAAAATTCAATTACTCATGCTCCCAACAGTTATTGACTGTTTTTTTGTGATTCTTAGTTAGGTTTTAAATTTTTTTTAATTAATGGCGATTTTTTTTCGTACGAATAAATTTCAGTTAAAAAATAAAATTTTCATGGTTTTTTGTAGCAAATTTTTTTGAAAATTTTGAGGAAAATGTAGTTTTTGTATAAAAATTTTTCCACAGAAAAACATTTCTGGGCAAATAAATCTTTGTAAGATAACAAGAAAAAGGCAAAGGTCATATCCAAAAAAAAGAGTAAGATTAGAGAGTAATAGGAACATTTGGCAAAAAAGCGCAAGGAATTTTTTTTCGTAACATATTTTTATTTAAAAACAAATTTTCAAAACAAAACATAAGGAGTGGTGGGGTGATTTCAAAATTTCATTAAATCAGTGTGAAATATAACTAAGGACTAGGGAAAAGTGCTGTGCAGAAACTTTTCTAAGGTAAAAATCCAACAAATTTAAGATCAATCAAAACAACTCAACCAAACCAAGGTTATTATTAACAAAAAAAATCATAAAAAATCATATGAAAAAAAACCTTAATTAACATATTAAATTTTTTTATAAATAAAATGAAAAAAAAAATGCTTGCAACACTTCAAGCGTTGAGTGCGTTGCATTTGGAGGGAAAGTTGTTTGGTTTTAATTTTTTTTTTTTAATTGGTGATGAAACTCACTACGTTTGCCTGTGAAAAATATGCAGAAATAAACGAAAAAAAGACAACAACACACAATTATGGATTAATTGTTGCTTGAATCATTATTGCGTTTTTTTTTTGTTTTCAGGGGATAAAGGAAATTTTATGATTATTGACTTGTGGATAATAATTATATAAAATTGTTGGTTTGATATGATAATACCATAGATAGATAGATAACAGTATGAAGCCTAGAAAATTGTGCTTAAAATTTTATTGACAATGACAACATTTATGAAAGTATGAAATAAATTAAAAACAAACACTTATCACTATCATATAGAAGGAATGACTATTGAATTGTATGTAAAATATTTGTATTAATTATAAAATATTATTTAAAGGTAGGTAAAAAGTTATAAAAAATGCATAGTAATAAATTGCAAATGGTATAAAAGATGTTTAACCCATAAGGCATCCACAAACAAAAGAAGACTTTTTGGGAAATATAAGAGTTTCAAAGATTCCTCTAGACTTTCTTATATTCCATTAAAAACATAGTTGAGATTTCTTTCATCACAATAAGAGCTATCCAATTCAAGTTTTACATCAATAATATGGGATTTTTTGGAATATTTTTAAGGCCATACCCCTAAGTAAAGAAAATTTACATGACTAATATAATCATATGTTGCCCAAAAAGTAATTGCGGATTTTTCATATAGTCGGCGTTGACAAATTTTTTCACAGCTTGTAACTCTGTAATTGCATTCTTTCTTCTGTCAGTTATAAGCTGTTAATTTTAGCTTGCTTTAGAAAAAAAGCGTAAAAAAGGTATTTTTGATTAAAGTTCATTCTAAGTTTTATTAAAAATGCATTTACTTTCTTTTAAAAAATCCGCAATTACTTTTTGGGCAACCCAATACATATATGGGGGATTAAATCCAGGATTCAAATTAAGGTGTTCAGCAGTACGGTAAATCCTTGCAATAAAGTGTTTTGGGGTAAGGTTTCAGTGGCAGTCTGTCAAAGGACACAGAAACAGGAGATGGAAGATGCATTCTCATTCCTACCTGCGAATATTCACATCAAACACACAAGTTCCCAAAAAAAATGAGAAACTAAAGAGGAACTTCTTCCGACTGCCAGTGTGGGACACATACATTAAGAGTTAAGAAAGAGAAAACAAGTAAAAGCGTGTTAAGTTCGGCTGGGCCGAATCTCATATACCCTCCACCATAGATCGCATTTGTCGAGTTCTTTTCCGGTATCTCTTTTTAGGCAAACATATGATAAAAGGAAAGAATTGGTATAATATCAAGATATCGTCCGATTCGGACCATAATTGAACGGAATGAATGGAGACCATAGTACAAGTCGTTGTGTAAAATTTCAACCAATTCAAATAAAAATTTGCACCCTAAATGGGCTCAAGAAGTAAAATAGGGAGGTCGGCTTATATGGGAACTGTATTGGGCTATAACCGATTCAGACCATAATTGGTACGTATGTTGAAGGTAATGAGAGAAGTCGTTGTAAAAAATTTTAGCCAAATCGGATAAGAATTTCGCTCTCTAGTGGCTCAAGAAGTCAAGATCCCAGATCGGTTTATATGTCAGCTATATCAGGTTATGGGCCAATTAAAACCATATTTGGCACAGTTGTTGGAAGTTATATGAAAACACTTAATGCAAAATTTCAACTAAATAGGATAAGAAATGCGCTCTCTAGTGGCTCAAGAAGTCAAGATCCAAAATCGGTTTATATGGTAGCCATATTAGGTTATGGACCAATTTAAACCATACTTAGCACAGTTGTTGGAAGTCATAACAAAGTCCATCATGCTAAATTTCAGCCAAATCGGAAAAGAATTGCGTTCTCTAGTGGCTCAAGAAGTCAAGATCCAAGATCAGTTTATATGACAGCTATATCGGGTTTTGGACCAAAATTAACCATACTTAGCACAGTTTTTGGAAATCATAATAAAACACTTCATGCTAAATTTCAGACATATTGGATGAGACATACGACCAATAGTGGCTCAGGAAGTCAAGACCAGCTATACCAGGTTAAGAACCGATTTGAACCACACATAGAATTGCGCAGTCTAGATGTTCAAGAAGTCAAGACCCAAGATCTTTTTATATGGCAGCTATATCAAAACATTGACCGATTTGGTCCATTTACAATCCCAACCGACCTACACTAGTAAGAAGTATTTGTGCAAAATTTCAAGCGCCTAGCTTTATTCCTTCAAAAGTTTGTATGATTTCGACAGACGGACGGACATGGCTAGATCGAATTAAAATGTCATGACGATCAAGAATATATGGGG
Organism: Stomoxys calcitrans; assembly: GCF_963082655.1. NCBI lineage: Eukaryota > Metazoa > Arthropoda > Insecta > Diptera > Muscidae > Stomoxys > Stomoxys calcitrans. The sequence continues at coordinate 101,540,028 of NC_081553.1, read as the reverse complement.
TCTTAGACGCATATTTCGAGGTGTTACAAACGGAATGACGAAATTAGTAGACCCCCCATCCTATGGTGGAGGGTATTAAAATGGCAGGTGAACGTTCAAACTTATCATCGAAATCCAAAATGTACTTGATAGAAAAAAGGTAAAAGAAGGCAGATACTTTCAATGGTAGCCATAAACAAGAGATTGTAACCATTCAAGATGATCTCGCAGACGCTTGAAAGCCATATCTAAAGTAGATCAGCATTCATATGGCATATACTGCTGTGTCCTTAACAAGATTGGACAAACTTCGGAAAGCTGACCACTGGATTTAGCCAAGAAGAATGTAATACCGTCTGAACAAACCGCAAGGAAACTTTAAAATCAATGAATACTTTAAATGGATCGCGTTGTCGGTACCTTATACCAGAACCAAGTGCTTTATACCAGTACCAGGTGCTTTATACCAGTACCAGGTACTTTATACCAGTATTATGTGCTTTTTAGAAGTATCAGATACTTCAAATAGTACCAAATACTTTATATAGTACCAGGTACTTTATATAATTCCAGGAACTTTATAAATTACCAGGAACTCTATATAGTGCTAGGTACTTTATATAGTACCATGTAGATAGTATAACACCAGACACTTTATATAGTACCAGATAATATATTGTGCTTAATACCAGGTACTTAATACAGTAGCAGGTACTTTATATAGTAGCAGGTACTTTATATAGTACCAGGTACTTCATATAGTATCAGGTACTTTATATAGCACCAGGTACTTACTATAGTAACGGGTACTGTATACAGTACCAGGTATTTATTTAGTATTAGGTACTTTATAAAGTACCGAACTTTATATAGTACCCGGTACATTACTTAGGTTTTTTATTTTGGATAAAATTTTTAATTGAATATTTCTCGGAGGTTTTTTCTGTGTTCCAGGTACTTTATACAATACCAGTTACTTTATACAGTCCCAGCTACTTTATACAGTTCCATGTACTTTTTATAGTACCAGGTACTTTTTATAATACCAAGTACTTTTTGTATACTAGGTGCTTTATGCAGTACAATGCAGTTTATACAGTACCCCGTGCTTTATACAATATCAGATACTTTATACAGTACCAGATAAATTATACAGTACCAAATACTTTATATAGTGCCAGGTACTTTCTATATACCAGGCATTTTACATATACCAGGTACTTTATGTATACCAAGTACTTTATATATACTAGCTATTTTATAGAGCACGAGTACTTTATTAAGTACAGGCAATTTATTAAGTACAGGTTCTTTAATACGTACAGGTACTTTATTAGGTACAAGTACTATACTAAGTAAAAGGTCTCTATTAAGTTAGATTAGGTTAAAAAGAGGGTGTGGATATGTGTCCTATGGCACTATGCGCATACACCTAAGCCAGTACTCGACTTGTTGTGCGCTCTCAATACTATAAAGTGACCACGAAAAAGAAAATCTAAGTAAGGAATTCCGAGCTACTTACAAAATCATTAATTGTTTTCCATAACACGACCCTAAGTCATGTCGTCATATCAGGAATTGTGTCCCCACCTAAGTACCATAAAGGGAAATGCTTCAACGTCATCATCTTCCCCGTCTATCCTACACATGCTATCACTCGCAGCTCCGAACTGCGAGTCCCTTAACTCGAACAGCGTCGAGCCGGAATGCTTTGGGTTAACCAAGTTTATTTATGGCATTCCTCTGGCTTTCACTGCCAAAGCGTTTGCTCTTTCATTGCCCCACAGTAAGGGGCAATGCCCCGGCGCCCAAACGATGCGGATTGGGTTAACCAAGTTTATTTATGGCATTCCTCTGGCTTTCACTGCCAAAGCGTTTGCTCTTTCATTGCCCCACAGTAAGGGGCAATGCCCCGGCGCCCAAACGATGCGGATTGGGTCATTCTCAGATAATAGTACTTGAGGTACTTTATTTATTAAAACCAGGTACTTTATTTTGTACCAGGTACTTTTAAGTACCTCTGGTAGACCAAGAATCGTGGAAATAACTTCTCTGCAACATCATGCATATAATAAGGGCAAATGCACTGAAACAGCCCTTCATAACCTATTCAACAACTTAGAGGGTTCTCTCGCTGTCAAGCAATTTCTTGATTTTGAGGATCCTCGCAGTAATATACAACCGATGTTAAACTTAAGAGAGCTGGAGTTTCTAGGCATCAATACCTTCGTAAGAAAGTGAATGAATAGGTTAGGTTGATAAGAGTGGCAGTCCTTTAAAGACTCCCATAGACAATTTTAAGTCCATTGTGATACCATCGTAGCGACAGACGAAGGCTTCTGGCGGGAGACACAAGGCAACTTGTGTCTTATATACCCGCAAGAGAGCCATTAATAAACAAGTAAGAGTGTGCTAAGTTCCGCCGGGCCGAATCTTATATACCCTCCATTATGGATCGCATTTGTCGAGTTCTATGAGCGGAATCTCTCTTTATTGTCAAACAAAGAATATTGGATAAGAACTGTTATGCTATTGGAGCTTTATCAAGCTATTGTTCGATTTGGACTATAAATGAATGCTGAACATTGTAGAAGTCATTCTGTAATATTTCAGTTCATTCGGATAAGAATTGCGCCTTGTAGGGGCTCAAGAAGCAAAATCGGGAGATAGGTTTATATGATAGCTGTATCAATCTATTGATCGATTCAGACCATACAGGGTGGCTGATGAATATTGCTACAATGATGAATATTGCTACATTTTTTTTTCGGTGTATGGAATACATTTTTCTTTTATTCATGTTAAATTAAATTATTAAATTAATTATTAAATTATTATTAATTAAATTAATTAATTAATTAATTAAATTAATTATTAAATTATTATTATTAAATAGAAAAAAAGTTATTACATTTTTTTTTGGTAGCGGCTTTCATCAGCCACCCTGTATTAGACCCACTCCACGGAAAATGACGTGAAATCCGTACTTGGGTACCGGAAGCCTCCTCCAAGAAACCCATGGTACAACCAAGAGTATCGAGATGCTACTGAAGCCAAGAATGGGGCATATAGAGCAACCCTGCAATCAGTAGCAACGGGCCAGATGAAGGAGAGGTATCGGGAGAAAAGGAGAGAGGAGAAACGTCTATTCCGCAGAAAGAAAAAGGAAATGGAAAGACTTGAGTGTGAGCGAGTTGAGATGTGCAGGAGTCAGAATGAAGTCCGGAAACTTCGAAAGAATTAAACATCAAACCGAACGCACATCCTCCTGCAGAGACAAAGAAGGAAATCTGATAACTGACACAAATAACATGCTGAGGATATGGAAAGAACATTTTACCCAACTGCTAGTGTCCGATGTTGGCGGCGAAGAGGATACCGCAAAACCAATCCCTGATGATGGTATAGAATGTTTACCTCCTAGTCAGAATGAGGACCAAGTAGCATTGAACCAACTAAAGAACAACAAGGCTGCAGAAGCTGAACTATTTAAGACTGGAGGCGACACGCTGATAAGGCGTATGCATCAGCTTATCTGCGCAATCTGGCTAGAAGAACGCATACCCGATGATTGGAACTTCAGCATACCATGTCCCATACACAAGAAAGGAGACAAGACGGAATGTGCCAACTACAGAGGAATAAGTCTCCTCCCCATCGCATACAAGATACTCTCGAGCGTACTGTGTGAATGATCAAAACCTAAAGTCAATGAGATAATTGGGCCCTATAAAGGCGGCTTTAGACCTGGTAAATCCACCCTGGACCAGGCCCTATCAATGGGGCTTTAGACCTGGTAAATCCACCCTGGACCAGATATTCACACTGCGCCAAATCCTGGAAAAGACCCGAAAAGGACAAATCAACACCTACCATTGCATTGTTGACTACAAAGCCGCCTTCGATACTCCTTTACGTTCAAAGGTATTGGAAGCCATGTCCGAGTTTGGTATCCCTGCAAAATTGATAGCACTCTGCAGGGTGACACCTGCTTATACGCGTTTCTCAGTAAGAATAGGAAAGAATCTCTCCGAACCATTTAATACCAAACGAGGTTTCAGACAAAGAGACAGTCTATCGTGTGATCTCTTTAATATCCTGCTGGAGAAGATTATACGAGATTTAGATGTCAATAGATATGGCACACTAATCACAAGAGAACACATGCTACTCGCCTATGCAGACGACATCGACGTCAAAGGTCGGACACCGGAAGTAGTAACTGCAGCCTTTGAAAGTATGGAAAGAGAGTCAGTGAAAATGGGTCTGGCAGTAAATGGAGATAAGACGAAATGGATGGTTTCAACTCCCAAAAAGCCTTGCACAACCGAGCAGATAAAGAAAATGGAGAAAGTTGGGAATCACATCTTGGAGATTGTCAGCAACTTCATCTATCTTGGCACCGCCGTAACCGAAACAAATGACACCAGTTTTGAGTTTACTGGCAAACAGATGCTACTTTGGACTAGATAAACAGTTTAGAAACCAGGCCACCTCTCGACAGACGAAGATTGTACTATACAAGACACTGATACTACCCGTGCTGTTATATGGCTCTGAAGCATGGGTACTTGTGAAAGCAGATGAGGCAGTACTTGGAGTATTTTAGAGAAAGATTCTTCGTAAAATATATGAACTAGTTTGAGTTAATGGAGAATATAGGCGACGAGCTGTATGACGACGATAGCTTAGTTACACGCATCAAAATACAACGGCTGCGTTGGCATGTTGTCAGAATGGATGAAGAAGCTCCAGCAATGAAGTCTTTTGAAGGCAAACACGGTGGTACACGCAAACCGGGAAGACCAAAAGCCCGATGGAAAGATCAAGTTGTGGGAGACACCTCGAAACTTGGTGTCAGAGATTTTAGAATGAGCGCAGAAGATCGAGGCGCTTGGAACGCTACGTTCGACTCGGCTACGTTCGGGGTCTCAGACGCATATTTCAAGGTGTTATAAACAGAATGACGAAATTAGTATACCACCATCCTAGGGTGGAGGGTATAAAAATGGCGGTCTTAACTGAGTGTTATGCACTGGCAGTTTACTGCAGTTGTCAATTGAAATTTTTTTTATATATTTTCCTCAAAAAGGCTTCTTTTGCTTGGATTTGTAAAGGTTTAATAAAGGAGATAAAAAATTAAATATATAATAAAAATAGTAATAATAATATTGTTTTAATGTAATAGAATTTGTATGATTAAAAAAATATTTTATCACAACATTTAATATGACATGAGGCAGAGAAAGTGTTTTGATGACAAAATGTAGACGATGAAGAAATGTAAAATGTGATCTTTTTCGATCGTAAAGGAAAATTAATTTGTTTTGGAATAACATTTATACAAGAAATATTTTGTAGCCAATTTTACCAAACACCAATAACAACACCAATTATGTTTTTTCTTTTAAGAGAACCCAAAAATATTTTGTTGTAATTTTTAAAGCAAAAAAATAAAAAACAAAAATAAGGAAATAAAAATTTGCGTAAATGCACATTTATATATATCATAAAGAATATATAGAGAAAGACTTTAACAGTCATAGAAAATGCAATAAAAAGCACAAAAAGACGTAGATCTATAGAGAGAAGATATGGCTTTTTGCAGAAGCTTGAGAAAATTCAATAAATTTGTTGTTTGATTAATTGAAAGTTGGAAGATATTTGATATTGCCAAAGGAGTAACAGGAATAATATCCTGGAAAACTGAAAACATTATAGACATTAGAAGGAAACAATGTGTTACTGTTTGTGGTCGAAAGTCCTTTACTTTGTAAGGGAAAAACTTAATCAAGGAAACAACGCTTTGAAATTATGAAGAATAGAGAATATTTCGTTTAAAGTATGACTAAAATTGAAGATATAAATTCAAAAAACCAAGTTCATTACGTTATTCCCAAGAGCAAGTCATTAAGGGAGTATGCTCGGAACGATTTATTAAGAAATTCTTATTTCAAAACTTAATCAGTTCTTAAATGGCTCCTTTGTCACAAACAGTAGATAACATCACAAGAAAAAAGTAAATGAAAACATTCTTTGAACTGCACCATTAGCCAATCAAACATAGAAAAAAATGCTTTTGTACATAATTTATTTCCCTTTAAGGAGTTTTTTTTTCGTCTTCTTGCACATGTACACACATAATACATTGCAAAAGTACATCAAAGAACTTTTGACATTGTGACATCAAACATTGATTGATAGAGCGAGCGAGCCAGCGACAGAGGGAAAGAGATTTAGAGAAGTATGTATATGGAACTCTTCACCATCATGGAGCGTACACACTTTATATGCACACCAACATTGAATGCAGACAGAAAAGCAAAGACACGCACACACGCACACACATATATATATTGTATTAGAAATATAGTAAAACACACACAGCCATACGCAGAAATAAATTTTTTGTAATTTTTTTATGCATTTTTGTTTTTGTCTTGTTGTTGTTGTTGTCGTTGATGTTTTACATACCAAAGAATTTGTTCAAAAATACAAATGCATCCTTTTTATTTTTATTATCTGTAGAGGGGGGGTAGATGAAAAAAAAAAAATAGGGAAACATTTTTTGTTGTTTGATCAAGGATTCAAAATTATTAAAGAAAAAAAATACAAAAACTTAAAAAAATTTCATGGATATTTTATAAACAAGAAAATGTTAAAAACAATAACAAAAAGGACCAAGGTCCTTTGGTTTGTTTTTACTTTCTTGAATTATTGATGATGGTGAAACTTATACTCTAAAAATGCTTTAGATAATCAAAAGGATAGACAAAAGAAACTTTTTCGTGGTAAAAGTAAACGTATTAGGAATTTTGAAAATTTAAAAAATTTTAAATTTTTATGAAGATATTGAAAGACAAGGGCTCTGCAAAGAAACTTCATGAGAAGTGCAATAGATCTACAATAGAACTTCAATAGAACCAAATAGAACTGAAATAGAACTACAATAGAACTGAAATAGAACTGCAATAGAACTACCATAGAACTACAATATAACTGCCATAGAACTACAATAGAACTACAACAGAACTACAGTAGAACTACAATAGAACTATAATAGAACTACAGTAGAACTACAATAGATCTGCAATAGAACTACCATAGATCTGCAATAGAACTACCATAGAACTACCATAGAACTACAATAGAACTACAATAGAACTACCATAGAACTACAATAGAACTACAATAGAACTAAAATAGAACTACAATAGAACTACCATAGAACTTCAATAAAACAACCATAGAACTACAATAGAACTACAATAGAACTACCATAGAACTACAATAGAACTACCATAGAACTACCATAGAACTACCATAGAACTACCATAGAACTGCAATAGAACTACAATATAACTTCTATAGAACTATAATAGAACTACAACCCAGTTGTTCTTATCTTGCGTAGGTGTGCTTGTCCTCCATGTATCACTTAAGCCTGTCTAAATGTTGGTGATATCTTTCCCATTCAACTGAGTTTTTGCCCCGTTGCCAAAGTAAATCCTTGCGAACAGCGCTTCGTTTCACTGTGCCACATGTCCGCTTATCGTCCCTATTCCAAAAAGCAAATCTCTGTCCCATACTGGCAGACTGTATTCCTTTAAATTTTATCTTATCCACTGTGTCCTTGCAAGTAAGTGAAGAGGATCCTACCATAGGTTGCGTAAAGTATTTTTGAGGAAATCCATAGTCCATATGTGACTTTATCGTTCTTCTTTTTATTGGCACAATATCCATTTGACTTTTGATGAACATGATGCCATTGTAAAACATTCCGCGATTTTTTGTATGATCTTGAAGGAACTACAATATTGACACCCAGTCCCGTTCTCTTTCCTAGTAATGAGTGTAGCAAAAGCTGCCAAGTGACAGATTTGTCCGGCCTGAAGCTACTGCCTCTTCATCTCACTTTTCTATTGGCGGTTGTCATGTCAGCTATCCGCTCTTTAATTTCTGCAGTTTCCCGCATTCTCCAATCTTAACTTCCTTTACCTGTTTTTGAAGATGTAGTCCACAGTAGTCCAATCGCCTTTGGCGGCATAGTTCTCACAGCCCCACTTATGCCAAGACGACATAACCAGCCTCTCTTCGTCGAAATCCACCATACCGATGTCTATGACTGAATCGGCCCTAACATCTATTAGCCTACTTCGCCAGATCATGAATATGGACAAGTGGTACAGTTTCCTGTCCTATCTCAACTCGGATATTCAGAAGAGCAACGTCTTAGACCCCAATCACTTGTCAGAGTACGACTAACCATTCCGGCTAATCCGGTTATTCCCAGGAAACACATTCTCTCTGAAACAAACACTCCCAGATTTGTATGAACGCTACGTTCCAGCTACAAGTTCTGCCATATCAATTATGGGTGGACGATTCCGTGGTGATATGCCCTTGAGCAACATTGGCGAGGTTTTGGCCTTCTCTGAAGTCAACCCGAACATGATGGCTCTGTTAGTGCACAATTTCCATGATGTACTCACTCCGAGTTTCCTGCCAATTTTAAAATCTCCTTCAATAAGAACGATCAGGTTATCCGCATATGCAATGATCGTATAGGACTCAGCTAAATGCCTTAGCCGCAGATCGATCATGAGGTTGAATAGCCTAGCTGAATATCTTTCGTTATCGCTAGTATCAAGCTCGCTAGTTCTTTATCACAGAGGGAACTACGCCATAGAGAATGTTTTTGATAACCTATTTCGCCTTATCGATGATTACATGCTCCTCTGATATGGATATATGACAAGGACTAATATGGCTCTCTATCCGATCCGCAGTCCTGCAGATAGATCCATGCATCCATAGTGGACTTTTTCTCTCCTTCTAACTGGTACGGGGATGTACCCTTGTCCATAATATGATCTTGAACTGCTCCTCAATCAATCAGGCCATTTCAGATGCACCACGTGCACATTTGACTTACAAGGAAGATAATCTTTTACGAATCATGAAAATTACTTGCGGAATATAGAGGGTCACAGAGACTAACATACCCGTTTACCTGCTGTCTCATTCATGAAACTACCTACACTTACATTGACCTCTTTCGAAAAGTCGAACCTATATTTCTAACAATAATCTATTGTAGTTCTTTGGTTGTTCTATTGTGGTTACTTTATTTTATGTCCTGGATTGAAAAGTTACTAAGGATTATGTAACCCTTTTGGGGGAACTTCTGTAAAGTGTTTTCTACTGCAAAGGGCACACTAGATTGGAAAGGTATTAAGGGTTAAGTAATCCTTCTAGGAGAACTTCTGAAGAGTGTTTTCTACTGCAAAAGCACACACCAAGACTGACTTAGGTGTATGACAGTAACCCTTCTTGACATCAGCGCTTGCTTCGGCATATTGAACTGTTAGGCATTGAACTTTATTTTAAGTCCTAGATTGGAAAGGTATTAAGGGTTGTGTAACCCTTCTGGAAGAACTTCTGAAGTGTTTGTTCTACTGTAAAAGCACACACACCAAGACTGACTAAGGCGTATGGCAGTAAGCCTATCCGAAATCAGCGCTTGCCTCAGCTTATTGAATTATTAGGTTAATTTTCTAGTTCCGTTCTTAAGTGAGCGCTCACTTTCGATCATGAACATGTTGGTGCAGTCAGATCACTAGTTCGTTCATATATTCTTTAAATAAGTTCACTAGTTCAGTTCGTTCAGCGAATTGTTTATTTATTTTGGGCCCTGAATTGAAAAGGTATTAAGAGTTATGTAACCCTTCTAGGAGAACTTCTGAAGGGTGTTTTCTGCCATAAAAGCGCACACCAAGAATGGCTTCGGTGTATGGCGGTTACCTTACCCAAAATAAGCGCTCGCTTTAGCTTTTTGAACTCTAAGGTTAATTCACTAGTTTCCATCTTATCATGAATTTGTTGGTTAAGTTAGTTCACTAGTTCGTTTAATAATTTAATTTGTTCTTTAAATTAGTTCACTAGTTCAGTTCGTTCAGTGAAATGTTTACTTATTTTAAGGCCTGGATTCAAAAGGTATTGAGGGTTATGTTACCCTTCTGAGAAAACTTCTGAAGACTGCTTTTTGCTGTAAGAGCACATACCAAGACTGACTTAGGTGTATGGCTGTAACACTACCGAAAATCAGCACTTGCCTCAGCTTATTGAACCTTTAGGCCTTGAACTTTATTTCAAGTCCTGGATAGGAAGGGTATTTTGGTTTATGTAACCCTTCTGGAAGAACTTCTGAAGAGTTGTTTACTACTATAAAAGCGCACACCAAGACTGGCTTCGTTGATGTTATGGTTTTTCCCTTTTAGGTCACAAAATAAAATCGATTGCACCATAGTTTACAACTTTTATTCAGGTTGCTTACAAATCATCCTAGTGGCAACACTCATTGATGAGAGCTGTTAATATGGCAACCATGCGTACAGCTGATTAATACAACAACAGAGCCATGCATGATGAATGAAAGAACTGTGTTTGAGTACAGAGCGGTGATGAGTTGATTAACCCATTAACGGCGATTGGGTAGAATTATACCCAAGAAAAGACCTGTCTTAGAAAAAATTCTAGGTGTATTTCGCAAAAAGGTATCCTAATGAAATTTGTATTGGCGTAAGGTGGACTAAGGAAAATAATTAAAAAAAAAATGTTACCGTCCTATAGGGTCATGTTTTGGTAGAAAATTGGCTTGTCGAAAGCTTCAAAAATTAAACAAAAAATTTTCTCACAAATTCTTAGGAGTGAGTGAGTGATTTTGTCAAAAAAATTTTAGTTAAATTACACTGCAATATAAATGCCCTAAATAATGAAAATACGAAATTTCATCAAAATCGGACAAGGGAATCGAGGATCAGGCTTTAACGGGTTAAACTGGTGAACGAAATGCAGCGACTGATGACAGCTAGTTCATCTCACTCATTTGAGTGACCTCATTCATTTAAACTAGTTCGATCAAGATCTTAACAACTCTAGTATGGCTTTGCCACATGTCAATTACATTTTACCAAAAAATCGTCGTTTATGACCTAAAAATCAGGCTAATAATCAAAAGGAATTCCCTATCTTATAAATTATTACAGTTTCTTTGTAATGGTTGTAAACCATTATTAAGCTATGGCCTTTTTATAGCCTGATTTTGTCGTCACGAAAAAGTTCCTTTGTTAAAAAAATGCATCTACATACTTAAACTCTACATGATTGAATAAATTCATACAAAAAAAAAAATCTTAACTAAGTGTCGATAATGATTCAAAATAAAAATGCTGGGATCAATATGATGACAGGACTTAGAATGATGGCATGATATGAGACATTCTTTGGGTATATAATCAAAATCAAAAAGGAAGGAACAAAAAACAACCTTTAGCAGGCATTTTGTTGTGCTAACTGTAAGGGATACAAAAATATACAGGAGATGCTGCAATAAACTTGCTTAGGTGACAGAGACATGAAATACATAAAACTCTTGGGGGCTACACTTAATATCCAATCATCATAGTCATTATCAACATAATTAAGGCAGCAGAGCTAGCTAGCAATGAAGGTGATGGGGGGGTGAGGGGAAAAAGTGCTGCCAGCATCTGCAGGTACATGATAGGTTACATATATCTGAAAAGCCTTAACATGCATCTCATATCAATCTCACATACACACACACACACACACACACTTTTCAACTACAGATTTATTGCATTCCTGGCGCATTTGCTTGGCAATTTTGGCATAACTAACTCTACTAAGGATGGAGAAGGATGAAGAAATCATATTTAGAGGGAAGTGGGTGGCCTTTACTGCAAATTGCGCATTTTAGCCAATAAACGATAAGACGACAGTACAATGGGATGCTGATGAATGTGTGGTGAGGGGATAGAATTGTTGGGAGTTCTGCAAGCCTCAAAATGCTTGATGTATGAAATTCTGGTTGAAGGCTAATGAGTGAATGAGTGATTAAAATGATTGACTGACTGTTTGTGTGTGGGTTATGAATGATGATTAGAAAGAGAACATTTTGTTGATTTGGCTTTCTTTTTTGAGGGGGGAGGCGAGGGTTTGGCTTTGAGGTGTAAGTGGATTTTTTTCTCTTTTTTTTTGTAAAAGAACGTGCTGCTGTGGTTTTTAGGGCATTTTTTTCCAAACAACTGCTTTTATATAAAAGTTAGGCACTTGTTTTTATAATTTTTAAGAGCTTAGCTATAAACTACTGAAAAAAGAGAGCTGGGACGACATTATTATTCACATTGAAAGTTTTTCTAATTTTTTTTTATACTATTCTTGAAAAAAAAAAAAATAAAACTGCTAGCTATTGGGTACAAAAAATAATAAGGATTAGAGGAGCAATGAAGGAATTGAAAGGTTATTTGAGTTGAAGGTTAAATTACACAGAAACTGTTAACTGGTAAGGAGCCAAGGATAAGAGAAAATGAAAACATACACACACAATCACAACGATCGATAGTTTTTTTTTTTGTTTTTTTTTTTTTTTTTTGGCTATAAAACAACACAAATAGACAACTAAGGAAATAAAAGAAAAAATTACAACAAAACATTACATTACAAATGCTGAACTAAATGGATTATTGGACTACACTCTTGATTGGTTGAATTTGATAGAAATGAAAAAAAAAAATAGACATTTTATATGGGGACATAAGTGGGGCTTGAAGTCATTCAAAACTATAAACTACTCTAAAATGGCGTTATTTTTTAAATTTTGTTTTATTTACTTTGTTTTTTTTTGGTTTAACTTTGGTGGAATGTGTTGTTGTTTTTTATATGGTTTAGGAACAAAACTAAACTAAAGTAAAATTATTGACTTGGAAATAAAAAAAGTTTTAATAAAATCAAAAGTAAAAAAAAAACTAATAAAAATGCAAATTAAACAAAAAAATTTTAAAAAATTTTAATTTTTTGCTTCTTTTTGAACAGAAATAAAAATTGTTAACACAAATTCCATTTAGTTGCACTTTTTTGTTTGAATTATTTTCCTCAACATTTGTAATGCCAAAATATTCAATGGCCTTATATATATGTAAAAACTATTTGAAAAAAAAAACTGCTAAGCTATTCTATAGAACGCGTAGAAAAATCTTTTTTATTTGTAAGGGAGTGCTTGTGTTTTAAGAATGATGTGGTCTACAGCATTGGGGCCAGGTGATAACTAGTCATAGCAAATTCAATTGAGATTTTGTGGCAATATTTAAAGGACAACTGGCATGGAAAACAAGGAAGCCTTGTTAGTTAAATTTTGAAAATAAACAAAAATAAAAAGTAAACAAGTAAGAGCGTGCTAAGTTCGGCCGGGCCGAATCTGTCGAGTACTTTGCGCAGTATCTCTTTTTAGGCAAAGAAAGAATAATGAAGGCCATGGGAGGCCATGGGAGAAGCCGTTGTACAAAAGCTGTGCCAAATCGGATAGGAATCGCGCCTTCTAAAAGCTCAAGACGTCAAGACCCAAGATCGGTTTATGTAGCAGCTATATCAGATTATGGACCGATTTGAACCATACTTTGCACAGTTGTTGGAAGTGTTATCAAAATACTATGTGCAAAATATCAGCCATATTGGATGAGAATTGCGCCCTCTAGAGGCTCAAAAAGTAAAGACCCAAGATCGGTTTATATGGCAGCTATATCAAAACATGGACCGATTTGAACCATACTTGGCACTTTTGTTGGATATCATAACAAAACACGTCGTGCAAAATTTCATTCCAATCGGATAAGAATTGCGCACTCTAGAGGCTCAAGAAGTCAAGACTGAAGATCGGTTTATATGGCAGCTATATCAAAACGTGGACCGATATGGCCCAGTATTTGTGCAAAATTTCAAGCGGCTAGCTTTACTCCTTCGGGAGTTAGCGTGCTTTCGACAGACAGACGGACGGACGGACATGGCAAGATCGACATAAAATGTCGCGACGATCAAGAATATATTTATTTTGTGGGGTCTCAGACGAATATTTCGAGTAGTTACAAACAGAATGACGAATTTAGTATACCCCCATCCTATGGTGGAGGTTATAAAAATAAAAATAAAATTTCATTGAAATCGGGTAATAAATAAAGCTTTTATTGGCCTCAGACCCATAATCGGCGGATCTGTTGAAACTGTTGAAGGAAAGGGTCACATATATATGTGAAGGAAATATGTTGGAATCGGCAGATCGGTCTATATGGCAGCTATACCGAAGTATAGACCAATCTGAACCATGTTTGGATCGGATGCCGGGAGGCTGACAACTTCTCACAGTTTCCAATTTAGTGAATTCGGCTAATAAATGCAACTTTTATGGGCTTCAGACCCTTAATCGACAGATCGGTCTATATGGCAGCTATATCTCAATATCGTCCGATCTGAACCATATTTGGATCGAAAGTCGGGAGCCTTAAGACAACTCACTGTTTCAAATATCAGTGAAATCTGATAATAAATAAAGCTTTTATGGGTTGCAGACCCTTGTTCGGCAGATCCGTCTCAATGGCAAATATATCTAAATATCGTCCGCTCTGAACCATATTTGGATCGGATTTCGGGAGGCTGACAACATCTCACTGCTTCCAATTTCAGTGAAATCGGGTAATAAATAAAGCTCACTCTTTTCAATTTCAGTAAAATCGGGTTACAAATGTAGCTTTTTTGGGCCTTAGACCCTTTATCTGCAAATCGGTCTATATAGCAGCTGTATCAAAATATAGTTCGATTAGAATTAGACAGTGGCCTGTCATGACGGACACAAAGACTAAGACGTCTGTTCTAGCCAATGACAGCAGAGCGGTAGATCTCTTCCAGTTTAGATTAGGCCACATAGTTTTGGAGTGCTCACAGCCTCCTCTTTGTGACCATCTATCATTCGCTGTCCTTCGGGTCGAGCCTGGTCTTGAGAACTTAGCTGACATGTCGCTAGAGTTATACCCACAGATTCTAGTATCCCTGAAATGTGTAGGGTAGTTCCTAGTCTCGCAAACTCGTCCGCTTTACAATTCCCTGGGATATCTCTGTGGCCTGACATCCTGAACAGGTGAATTCTAAACTGTTCGGACATCTCGATGAGAGATCTGCAACAGTCGAGGGCGGTTTTTGGGTTCAGAAAGACGTTCTTCAGGGATTTATGGGCTGTCTGGCTGTCTGAGAAGATATTTATGTCAATCGTCGTAATGACATTATATCTTAGCCATTCCATCATTTCCTTAATTGCAAGGAGCTCTGCTTGATACACACTGCAGTGGTCGGGTAACCTATTGGCTGTGACCATTTCTAAATCTTTAGAGAACACCCCAAAGCCCACCTGGTCGATTAGTTTCGAATCATCCGTATAGAAGTCTATGTAATTTCTGTTACCAGGAATATCGTAGTTCCAATCGGTTCTATCAGGAATAGTGATACAATAATTTTTATCAAAAAGCGGCTCAGTTAGGGTAAAACCCACATTGCCTGGAACATCGAATATTGTCGAAGGATAACACAGTGTCCATCGTCAAAACAATGAGAAAGCTCCCTTAACCTCACGGCAGTGGTTACTGGCATAAAATGAAGCATTAACTTCAATGCATCAGTCGTCCTCAGTGCGGCTGTGATGCACAAACAAGCCATCCTTTGGATCCAGTTAAGTATTGAACAATAGGTGGACTTTTGAAGCACCGTCCACCAGAGCACAACACCATATAGCATTATAGGTCTGACAACTGCAGTACAAACCCAATGCATGACGCGCGATCTAAACCCCCACTTTTGCCAATGGCTTTCTGCAGGTGTATAGGGCAAGAGTTGCCTTTCTTGCCCTTCCCAAAAATTTCCTGTCCAGCAAAACGCTCAGGTATTTTGCGCTTTCAGTAAATGTAACATCCTATCCTCCCAAGAAGGCAGGTGCCATTATAAGGTGCCAGGCATCTTGTATCTCCTGCTTAAAAGAACACTACTTATGTCTTGCACGGTTGTATACCTAGACCACTTTCGGTATCCCACTTCGCTGTTGCACGTAGAGCTTGCTAAAGTATATCTCTTAGAGTGCTAGGAGACTTTCCCCTAACCGCAATTGTCACGTCATCAGCATACCCGTACACTTTTACGCCTTTTTTCTTCCAGCGACAAGAATATATTGTTAATGGCTATATTCCAAAGTAGAGGACACACACCTTTTTGAGGTGTTCCTCTGCTGATCCATCTTTTTAGATCCACAGATTCCAAACCTGGCGTAATGCATCTTTTAGCGAGTAAGTTATTAATAAACTTGACTTTTCAATTTGAGCCATTTTAGGATTTAAAATATGCCAGTATGAATGAGCCGAAGAAAGCCCTACGGAAATGGGTCAAAATATCGACAGATCAACTAGCAACTATCTTACACATACCAGGGAAACTGGCAACTAGAAGGTATCCTCCATCTCGTGTTCCTGTAGTGCTACAATGGACTAAAATTTCTAAGTGATCTTATTAGAGACCTGCGTCGGGGTCACAGGGGCACTGACATTCGCACCGCAGGCAGGCTGGGAGTCGATCCTGGATATGCAGTGTATTGAGGCCTCCCTCGGTGAGGAGGGAGCTCGGTATTCTGAAGGAGGATGGTTGCGGCCACAGTTCGATTCTAGGTGTTATGGATGCGGAGGGTAGACTAAGGAGGATCTCCGACTACCTGGCACCAGTGCCGACTGGATTGAGGGCATTCGCGATTCCATTTCCTGAGAGGGATGAATGGAGGGCGAATGCTGTACTTGAGGTGGTTGAGTCCTTGATCTACGCAGATGTCTCCAAGATGGAGTCAGGGCCTGGATTGGCGGTCTACTCTGATGCACTCAATATCAGTATGTCCCGCCCGGGTTCTCCATTTCTGCTCTCTAGTCCGAGGTCTTACATCTTCTTTCTCTTCCCTTTCTTTCTAGAGTACCACAATGGGCCCGACTGGCCACCGAGTGAACTCTCCTTTGGTTGACAACCCACACAACCTTACCTATTATAGATGTGGGGGTGGCGATTCTCTTTAAGCTTCATATGTGGACAAGCACGTTTCGGTGCAAAGGACCGAATGCCACGGAAAGGTAATGGCCCAGGCACCCAACATTTAAGCAAGAGCCGGTGCCGGGCGCGCTCTTACTGACATTCTCCACTTGATACCGCTGATTAACCTCGACTGCAGTTGCAGGTACTTAGTATATGTAGCATCCCACTATCCGCAACCTGTATACGGATCGGCTTAGAATCACATGCTGATTCGATTTAGCTATGTCCGTCTGTCCATGTATTCTTGTAATCATGGTATGATTTTCACACAATTGATTGATTTTCACGCTATTGATTTTGAAAAAAATCGGTCCAGATTTAGATATAGCTCCCATATATATATTTCTTTCATCCGATGTGCCGTTTTAAAGCTGTAGAAGCCACAATTTTGGTCCGCTACTTACAAAATTGGGCACGAAGTGTTTTATTTAACGACCCAAAATGCTTGCGAAATTTTATTGAAATCGGTTCAGATTTAGATGTAGCTTCCATATATATCTTTCATCCGATATGCCCTTTTAAAGCTATAGGAGCCGCAATTTTGGTGCGATCTCTACCAAATTTGGCATGAAATGTTTCGTGTGACGTCCCAATATGTGTGCAAAATTTCAACTAAATCGGTTCAGATTTAGATATAGCTCCCATATATAACTATCGTCCGATTTGACTTATAAAGGCTGTAGAAGGCACAATTTTGGTACGATCTATACAATATTTGGCACGAAGAGCTTTTTGTGACGTCCCAATATATGTGCGAAATTTCATCATAATCGGATCAGATTTATATATAGCACCCATGTATATCTTTCATCCGACATGTCCTTTTAAAGCTGTAGTAGCCACAATTTTGGTCCCATCCTTAAAAAATTTGGCATGGAGCGTTTTATTCAACGTTCCCATATGTGTGCAAAGTTTCATAAAAATCGGTCTAGATTTAGATATAGCTCCCATATATATTTTTCATCCGATATGGCCTTTAAAGACTGTAGAAGCTACTTGACGAACGACTAACCTGTCTTCCTCCCATATTCTTTAAGTCTGTGTGTCTGTCGCCTATTTTTACCGTTTTCCGTTTGGACCATCTTCAAACGCTTGTTTATGTTTCTTGCTATTGTCTCATCATTTGTCTGTCCGTTAGGTTATCGAAACATGTTTTAATTCAATTCACTGTGCAGCATCTCACATTCATTGCCGACAGAGATGGTACTCTAACCCATCCATGCAAGGAGGGATGAATGGATTCTTTATATGCACAATGCTATTGAATCTGTGGACGAAGTCTCGAATATACATAGAATTGACTCCTCATTTACTCAATGAATGAATGTGAGGCATCTCACATTACGAGCACGGTGTGAAAGCCAGCAGCTGCTGCTGATGCATAACTCTTGCAAAATTATTCAAATCCGAGTGAAGTGCACAATGAATGCGACGACTCTATGAATTATTCAAAAGCTTAATTAAATTAAAACGCAAGCATTGTCAAATGCCAAAGTGAAGGCAAAGCAAAATTTCCTTTAAATGAAAGAAAATCTCAATTGAATTTGCAAACCAGTTGTGTAGAATTGAATCAGGAATATATTCGATGTTTTTTTGGAATTTCTTTGATTTTTGGTTATAGTATGTTAAAGCAGAAATTTTGTTCTTTTTTTTTGAAAATTTTCATTTTTACTGAAATTCATGGTGGATACTTTTTTTTTGTATATTCATTTCAATTTATTTTTATTTTTTTAATTTAATTTAAGGGAGCAGGTTTTAGAGGAAACAAAAGGTTAAAAAGAAAAAGAAAAAATTAAAAAAAAAATGTTTGAAAAAGAGAAATAGAAAAGAAGAAAGAGAAACGAGATAAGATGAATTTTGATTTACAATTAATGTTTGATTAATTTTAATGGCTTCAACACCATACCAATCTGTAGCACAAGAAAAAAAAACAACGAAACGAAAAAAGTCACATTGGAAAGAAAATAAACGAAATACTCCACAGAAGTTGATTTTCAATCGATGCCGTAGTGAAGTGTGTTTTTCTTAAACAAAATCATAGAGGATTGTGTAAAGGTCACAAGGGGTTGTAGCTAAAGGAAGGACGAAAAATCCCCTAACCAATAGAGGGAAGGAGAAGCAGGGTTCTCTATAATGAGTTTTATTGCTGTATTACAAAAAAATCAATTTTTTTCCTTTTTACTAAAATATTCATTTATATCCAGCTAACCTCAGGCCTACTCGAAACAAGGTAGATAAAAAAAAGAAATTAAATTTGCTAAGGATAACTGGGGAAAAGGTTCTCTGGGGAAAAATATGGAGTATAGCATAGGATTGGATTTAAAGCCTATTAAACCTTCATTGGTGAGAAGTTTGAAAAAATGAAAAGTTTTGTAAATTTAAATGGCATGAATTTTTGTATGTCTGTATGTGAACCTGACAATGTTTGTATAATTTCCTATATATATATGTGAATGATTGAAATTTTTGATAATACTGATCTACCTAAGTTTTGTAGGTGGTTTTCTCTAAGTAATTAAAATGAAAAATTCTTATATAACTCCTATATACGTTTTTGGATTTTGTTTTTTAATAATGATACTAATTTGTTGTTTTTGTTGTATTTGTAATGTGATCAAGACATATAAGTTAACACAGTGCATTACTAGATGGAATAATTGTGAGCTTACCTGGTGCCATAATGGGTTCACCAATGTTGACATAGAAGAGTACATCCTTCTCATAGCTGCCTTCCTCAATAATTCCAAGTGTTATAAGTTTTCTGTAAAGTAAAGAAGAAGTGAAGAAAAATTTTTAAAAAGGAAAGCAAATATCAAGAAGGAATCTAAAAGTATTAGAAATGGTCGCAGGAAAGCCTGGGACACTTAACTCCCGGATTATAATTGCGACCTCTAGAGGCTCAAGAAGTCAAGATCCCCGGTTTATATGGCGGCTATATCAGGTTATGGACCGATTTTAACCATACTTAGCACGGTTGTTGAATATCAAAGCAAAACACGTCGTGCAAAATTTCATTCCAATCGGATAAGAATTGCGCCCTCTAGAGGCTCAAGAAGTCAAGACCCAAGATCGGTTTATATGGCAGCTATATCAGGTTATTGACCGATTTGGCCCATTTATAATCCCAACCGACCTACACTAATAAAAAGTATTTGTGCAAAATTTCAAGTGGCTAGCTTTACTCCTTCGAAAGTTAGTGTGCTTTCGACAGACATGGCTAGTTCGACTTAAAATGTCGATGTTCGAGGTGTTACAAACAGAATGATGAAAATAGTATGCCCCCATGCTATGGTGGAGGCTATAAAAAGGGTGCGGGTGTAAGACCACTCCATGCCACTATGGACATGCACTTGGGCTTGTTGTGCGCTCTAAGCATTAAAAAGTAACCTCGAAAAAGAAAATCTAGGTCAGCGATTCCGTGCTACTTAAAAAATACTACTGTTCAGCGGGAGATACAAGTTGCCTACAGTGGAACCTGTCTCCTTCTTGGGGAAGAGAAAGTTCTATTTGCAAAAAGCGCAAAATACCTGGGTGTTTCGCTAGACAGGAAATTGAACTTCAAATCCAACATTTTGGGAAGGGCAAGAAAGGCCATTCTTGCTGCAGTAGTCAGACCCATCAAGCTATATGGTGTTGTCATCTGGTGGACGGCTCTTGAAAAGCCCACCCACTGCTCAATACTTAAAAGGATCCAAAGGATGGCTTGTTTGTGCATTACAGGCCTTCGGGTCTGATCCTGAAAAAAATTGGATTACTTGTCGCTAGAGGCATACCCACAGATTCCAGTTTCCCTAGAATGTGTAGTCTCGAATTCCTAGTCTCGCAAGCTCGTCCGCTTTAGAATTCCGGACGCCCGGCATCCAGAACAGGTGAATTTTGAACTGTTCAGCCATCTCGTTGAGAGATCTGCGACAGTCGATGACAGTTTTTGTGTTCAGAAATACGTTCTCCAGGGATTTAATGGCTGTCTGAGAAGATATTTATGCCAATCGTCGTAATGACATTAAATCTTAGCCAATCCACCACTTCCTTAATTGCAAGGATCTCCGCTTGATACACACTGCAGTGTTTGGGTAACGTAACGTTTTCGATATGACCAGTTCTAGATCTTTAGAGTACAACCCAAAGTTAACCTGTTCGTTTAGTTTGGAACCATTCATATAGAAGTCTGTATAACTTCTGTTACCAGGGATATCGTAGGTCCATCCGTTTCTATCATTAATAGTGGTAGAGTACTTTTTATCAAAAAGCTGCTCAGGTGGGGTGTAATCCACACTGCCTGGATCATCGCGTATTGTATCAAGGATAGCACAGTGTCCGTAGCCGCCACATGACCAATGAGAAAGCTCCCTTTACTTCATGGCAGTGGTCGCAGCAATTTGGGTAGCCACACTGTCCAGAGGCAAAAGATGTAACATTAAACTCAGTGCATCAGATGGTGTCGTCCTCAGTGCGGCTGTGATGCACAAACAAGCCATCCTTTGGATCCGGTTAAGTATTGAGCAGTAGGTGGGTTTTTAAAGCGCCGTCCACCAGACCACAACACCATATAGCATAATAGGTCTGACAACTGCGGTATATACCCAATGCATGACACGCGGTCTAAACCCCAAACTTTTTCAAATGGCTCTCTTGCAGGAGTATAGGGCAAGAGTGAACTTTCTTGCCCTTTCCAAAATGTTAGATTTAAAGTTAAATTTTCTATGCAGCAAAACACCTACGTATTTTGCGCTTTCTGTTAATGGCAGTGGTCGCTGCAATTTGTCTAGCCACAATGTCCAGCGCCATAAGATGTAGCATTAAACTCAGTGCATCAGATAGTGTAGTCTTCAATGCGAATGATAGATGGTCACAAAGAGGGGGCTGTGAGCATTCCAATACTATGTGGCCTAATGTAGACTTGAAAAGATCTACCGCTTTGCTGTCATTGGCTAGAACATACGTCTCTATCATTACGTCCGTCATGACAGGTCACTGCCTAATAGGAAAACATGCTGACAGACTAAAGGTTGCCACCAACGTCTTTTGCAGAAGCTGTGAGGACATCGAAGGAGAAGAGACTATAGAACACCTTCTGTGTGTGTGTCCCGCACTAGCACTAGTCAGAAGGAGTTCCACTTTAGGTTCTCATTTCTTTGAGAATCTGTCTGATTTAGCGGATGTGAATATCAGGCTTTTAAAGCGATCTGGATGGTTCAACGGTAGAAACTATAAGGCATCTTCCTTTTTCTGTTCCTGTGGTAACACAATGGACGAAAACGTCTGAGTCTGATGGCAGACTGCCACTTAAACCTAACCTAACCTACAAAATTCAGGTTTTCCATAACGCGCCCCTAAGTTGACACATGTTTGGTATGTGTCCCCACCTAAGTATCGGTGTCTGTTAGCCGCGAAAGCCGGGCAATGACATAGGAAATGTTCCAACGCCTCATCATCTTCCCCGCATGCACCGATTTTGAACTAGTGAGCTTATAGTCCTATGTGTCCCGTTATGATACCGAAATCTATACTGCCTTCCCTTCTAACTTCATTTAAGTAATAGCCTCGTCTTCTCATGGTCCGGATTTTCGCCGTCCTGTCGACTGTTTCGCTGTCACACGGGGTTACACGCGCATTAGTCGCCCATGCCCTTAAGTCGGACTGGATCGACCCAAAAGGCTTTGGGTTAACCAAGTTTATTGACGGCAGTCCTCTGGCCATCATTGCCAATTCGTCTGCATTTTCATTTCCCCTTACTTCGCTATGACCCGGCACCCAAACGATGGGTATTGTGCCATCCTCTGAGAAGGTGTTAATATCCTTCTTACACTCCTAGACTGTTCGTGACCTTACTGTCCTGGTTGTTATTGCCCTTTTGGCAATTTTACTGTCCGTAAGGATGTTCATATTCGGAGTCCTTGCGTTAACAACACATCACCTCATGCATTCAGTGATCGCCTGGATCTCCGCCTGCAGGACCATATTATGGTCAGGTAGTCTAAAACAGATCTCAGTCCCTGGGTTCTCAATGTAGACACCTAGGCCCACTCTGTCCTCTCGCTTTGATCTATACGTGTAACATGATCTTCCAGATGGCAACAGACTGTACAGATGGCAACAGTGACTCGCACTCGACCTCAAGTATCGTCTAAGGTATCCGATAGGAAACCTCTTCCCTTCCTTCCAGGTTTCCTATCGTCGCCACGATTACACCGCGATGGTATGAGCTGCTCCCATCCTCAAACCATTCTCCCATCGCCTTAAGTCTCATAGCCGCAGTGGCTGCCTCACACTTAATCTGTATGTCAATTGATCGGGTATCTAGAATAATCTCAAGTGCCCTAGTGGGCGTGGTCTTTATCGCTTCGTCTATGCCAAGACAACATGTTCTCTGAACCTGTTGTATAATCTTAACGTTCCACGTAGGCGCAGCTAACTATTGTTTTAATGACGCTCCTGCAGAGCCAGTGAACTATCCTCGGATTCAGACCCAGACGGGCTCAATCCCTCCTCAATCAGCATCCGTAATTGGTTATTTTGTGTGGTCTGCCATAGGATTGGCGATAAAATGCTACCCATGTGGGGTGCCCAGCAGCACTTTCTCTCTTATATTTATGTCATGGAATTCGCAATTTATCCATCTGTTCCTTAGCATGTGGTTTTTCCAGTCTCTGAGGACCGGATCCATCCGGTACTGGTCTTGGGATTGGATCAGTGTGTCGGTCCGCTCATCGTTAAAAGCCCCCTTCGATGTCAATGCATACCGCCAGTGTGTACGTCTTGGCACCGAAGGATTTCTCTATCTCATGCACAACCTCATGCAGGGCAGTCCCCACCGACCTTCCCTTGACATACGCATGCTGTTTGTATTTGAGCAGTTCGCTGGATGTCCTACTCTTTATCTGGTATCCACAATGCATTCCATGGTTTTGAGTAGAAAGGATGTTAGGCTTATAGGTCTGTAGGCCTTTGGTGTAGTATGACTTGCCTTGCCGGGGTTGGGTATAAATACCACTTTTGCCTCCTGCCTGGTTTTGGGATTATATGCAAGTCTTAGGCACGCTGTGAAAATATTGGCCAGATGAGGCACCAGATAGTCTACATCCTTCTGTAGTAACGCGGGATATATTCCATCAGATCCGGGTGACTTTAATGGTTTGAAACTCCTTAAGGCTTCCTTTACTTTAATATCTGTAATGATAAAGTGGTGGCCTCCGAATTTTCAGCGGAATAACTACCGCTGAAAAATTTTCTCTGATATTCCCGCCAGTATTCGAATCCGGACGTTCGGATTCATAGGTGGGCATGCTGCGCTACGATGGCCTTTCATTACAATAACCAGCACAGTACGTTTTGACATTTGCCAGAATATGACTTACAAATATTTTATCTCCAAGTACTGCTATAGTAGCCATAATTGGGATTCAGGACTTATGGCTTGGAAATTCTGCATTATGATTAATTTAGAAGCTTATTGATGATTATAAGGCGATTGAGCTCTTCTAAGCTCTTATTAATATTCTGGTGTAGAAGAGGATACTAGGCTGTCTACCTTAAGTACATTTTCAAGTGTAACTTAGAAGGCCTTGCAAAGGTCTGCTCAAATATATAGGCAACACAAAATGGCTGCAAATAAAATGCAGACTAAAATTCTGATGGGATTCGAAAATAAAGTTAAATGAATAGGTCGAACATACTTTCCTATGGCTCGAGGTGGCTCCTATGTAATAGTCATGTAAGTATACCTACTTCAATTGTTATTTTTCTCTTTTTGTTTTCTTACAGAAAAAATTAAAATATTATGCGGAACCCGCTTGGGGGCTATAAGACAAAATAAAATTTATTGCCAAACATTGATCACCGCCTACGGCAAAATACTGCGATACACGCCGAGTTCTTCCTCATTGATACTGACAATGAAAAGAATTTGAATTGATACATAACCCAAGTGATTAATTATGTCAATGAGCAGGAAGGGGGCGGGCCTGGGCGTTTGTGCCATGAAATTTTGCTTTACAACGACATGCCCCGCTCTTTGGTGAACAACGAAAATTGAGCAATAATAAATCAAAGGCAATCAATTAACGACAGAATTTTTGTTAAAGATTATGGCAATAAAAGGTGGCACAATCAAAACGTTTTTCTGATTTATTAATTTTTTCTTTACCATCCTCTACGCCCATACGCCCGCACCACCGCCCTGTTTATGGTACAATCTGAACGTTGGCAAAATGGGCAATATTTCATTTGCAGCAAAACAAGGCAAATGTACACACACACACACACACACAAAATTCACTCTCATCTTCTTGTATGTGTCATCAGCAATAAACATAATTTGCAATAAATGTTCATCAAGGCACGCAACATCATATTTTTATGATGTAAAGATGTGTTTTGAAGAATATATGCTTATAAATAAAGAGGAGTTTGTGTGTAGTAGAGAATTATTAAATGATGCCTTAATCTTCTCTTACAGTTAAATTTAACCAATGAATAGTTGAACATCTATGTTAAGTGATTAGCTACATATGATCTTATTTTAATGTTTCTCCTATATGACAGTGGACCATGTTGCGTATAAGTGTTACTATTCAAGGAGGATGTAATAATCATACGCAACAATGTCCATTGAGTTGCATTTGTACATAACTAGCTGGACAGGGCCCGCTCGCTCCGCTGTGCCTTCTTTCACTTTCTTATTTTATCAGAGCCCTATACTGGCACTGGTCGGGAAAAATACCTGTTTGGGTGTGCTAGTAAGCCTTTCTGATGTTTCGGCCTAATGTGGATATCATATTAGTGCTCCACTCCCAAATTCCTTTCATATGAGGCTTAAATTGCTTTGGTAGGTAAAAATGTCCGGTATGGGGATGTTTTTGGGGGTGAGTTGGACCCCCATGTATCAAATTCCTGCTCTAGTCTCAAATATCTTTCATTCGAGTCTAATATTGTCATTATTGGTTAAAATTTTCATTTGGCGGGCTTTGGAGGTGGGGCGAACCCACCTTAAATAAGTATACCAAATTTCTGTTTTCGAGTTACTATAAACAAACAAAATTTCGTGTAAATCGAGCCACCCATCTCCGAGATCTGGCGTTTTTGAAAATAGAGTAAGGGGAGGCTCCGCCCATTAAAGTTTTGGATGTTAGATCTACTTCATTCTCTTGGTTTTGGTGGTGGATTGGAGTAGCCAAACCCTTTGCCCCGAATGTGAATAACAGATTCATACTCCAATCCCAATAAACACATTTGAGCTACATATTGCTACAGTCGGTATATATGTTTGGTTCAAGGGAAGTTTATGAGACGGGACGTTCTTGAAACACTTGGCCATAAAACAAACATTTCGCCTCAAAATTGGATATCGAAATCGCCTTTATATGAAGTATCTATTATTTGAGCCCCTTTATGCCATAGTACGCAAACATGACGGTTTGAAGGGAGTTTAGGGGTCCGTCCCTGAAATAATATCAGAATCGTGCTGGAGCACGACTTTGTTTGAACGCCATAATGTCAAGCCATTTGAAGGTCAAGTTGGAGGCCACCGTAGCGCAGAGGTTAGCATGTCCGCCTATGACGCCGAACGCCTGGGTTCGAATCCTGGCGAGAACATCAGAAAAAATTTTCAGCGGTGGTTTTCCCCTCCTAATACTGGCAACATTTGTGAGGTACTATGCCATGTAAAACTTCTCTCCAAAGAGGGGTCGCACTGCGGCAGGCCGTTCGGACTCGGCTTTAAAAAGGAGGCCCCTTATCATTGAGCTTGACCTATTTTCAGGGCAAAGTATCGGTGACCGCTTCAGCCCCAAAACACCCACCAAACGGTTCATATTTACCAACCATGGCAATATGGAGTCAAATAATGCCATA
Organism: Stomoxys calcitrans; assembly: GCF_963082655.1. Lineage (NCBI taxonomy): Eukaryota > Metazoa > Arthropoda > Insecta > Diptera > Muscidae > Stomoxys > Stomoxys calcitrans. The sequence goes on along the minus strand of NC_081553.1, from coordinate 101,513,235 downwards.
GAAGTTCGGTTAAGGGGATGCTTTAGGGCGTTGTTCTATGGAACAAACAAACAAACCGTGTCCCATACAGTCATAATGGGTACATATGCCCATTTATGAGGTTTTTGGGGGGTGGGGTGACCCCCTTCACTTCGATCTGATTTTGTATGCCATATTCTACTCCCGAATGGCTTTCGTTTGAGCCCCTTATTGATATGAACGTTCAATTTGTCTGCTTTTGGACATTTTGGGGTTAGAGCAACTTTCTGGGACCCAATTTTTTAATACCATATTTGTATTTTACTCTTCAATACCTTTTATGTGATATCTATATTGTTCTAATCGGTCCAATTGTTATTTTGGGTGGTATTTTTTGGGGTTACGGGGGAGGGTCCGCCCCTTCAGATATCAATAAATTATAAAGCATATTTGTTCTTCCTGACCATATGCGTTATCTACCCTCGAATACCTTTCATTTGAGTTCCATATTGTCATGCTAGTCCAATGAACCTATTTTAGGGGGTTTTGGATTTTGGGCGGCCCCCCGTTATTTAGACCCAATTTTTAATGTAAAATTCGTATTCTGCTCCTGAATACCTTTCATTTGAATCCCATATTGTCCTAATCGGTACACTTTTATTTTTGGAGTAACGGGGGAGGGCCCGCCCCCCTTCAGATATCAATAAATTATATAGCCTATTTCTTTTTCCTGACCATATTTGTTATCTACCCTCGAATACCTTTCATTTGAGTCCCATATTGTTATGCTAGTCCAATGAACCTATTTTAGGGGGTTTTGGACTATGGGCGGCCCCCCGTTATTTAGACCCAATCTTTAATATGAGATTCGTATTCTGCTCCTGAATATCTTTCATTTGTATCCCATATTGTCCTTATTGGTACACTTTTATTTTTGGGGTAACGGGGGAGGGCCCGCCCCTATGGGGTAACGGGGGAGGGCCCGCCCCCCTTCATATATCAATAAATTATATAGCATATTTCTTTTTCCTGACCATATTTGTTATCTACCCTCGAATACCTTTCATTTGAGTCCCATATTGTTATGCTAGTCCAATGAACCTATTTTAGGGGGTTTTGGACTTTGGGCGGCCCCCCATGATTTAGACCCAATTTTTAATGTGCAATTCGTATTTTGATCCTGTATACCTTTCATTTGAATCCCATATTGTCCTAATCGGTACACTTCTATTTTTGGGTAGTACCCTCAAAATTATATAGCCTATAATTCCTTCCAGACCAACCTACACAATCTGTGAAAATTTCAAAGTAATCGGTTCAGCCGTTTCTAAGTTTATACGGAAGAAACAAACAAACCGACTAGCAAACAAACGAACACAAATTCATTTTTATACCCTCCACCATAGGATGGGGGTATACTAGTTTCCTCATTCTGTTTGTAACACCTCGAAATATGCGTCTAGGTCCGATTTCACTGAAATTTTGCACGTGGTGTTTTGGTATCACTTCCAACAATTGCACTAAATATAGTTGAAATCGGTCCATGTTTTGATATAGCTGCCATATAAACCGATCTTGGGTCTTGACTTATAGAGCCTCTAGAGGACGCAATTCTTATCCGATTTGGCTGAAATTTTGCATAGGATGTTTTGTTATGACTTCCAATAACTGTGCCAAATATGGTTTAAATCGGCTCATAACCTGATATCGCTGCCATAAAAACCGATCTGGGATCTTGACTTCTTGAGCCTCAAGAGGGCGTAATTATTATCCGATTTGGCTGAAATTTTGTACAACGGCTTCTCCCATGACCTTCAATATCCGTGTCAAATATGGTCTAAATCGATCTTCAGCCTGATACAGCTCCTATAAACCGATTTCCCCAGTTTACTTTTTGAGCCCCTAAAAGGCCCAATTCTTATTCGATTTCGCTGAAATTTTACACATAGACTTCAACTATGGTTTGAAGTCTAGGGCCTCAAAAAGCCAAATCGGGAGATGGGTTTATATGACAGCTATATCTGGTTATAGACCGATTCGGATTATACTTGGCATGGTTGTTGGAAGCCCTTGCTTGAAATTGTAACAGAATTCTAAGGGCAAATACCAAGGTATCCACAGTACGTTCTATGGGTTTGAGGACAGACCAACATACAGACTAACGGTCACACAGAAAGGTAGACGGATATTCCAAAAGGTAGATGGAAAGACTGGCACAAATGGATAGACAGACAGAAGTACAGATGGGTAGAAGACAACTAAATAGAGATACAGACTGACAGATAGGCAGACAGACGGACGGACAGATGAACTTGGCTTAACCGAATCAAGAAATGATAATTAGTCTAACGGTGCACGATACTCGTACTTAACAATGATAGTTCCAAAACTGAATAACCAAAAGTTTTGGATTTTAAACAAGACAACTTAATTTCCCACATAGAACTTTGACTTGTTCCACAGCAGAAAACTGTTTCGATTATTGCGGCACCATGAAACGAAGTTGTACTCTTAAGAAACTTATAAAATTTCTCTACTTGTCCTTCGTCAATGTACAATACAAGTGTAAAAATTGCATTGCAATGACATTGCTAAGCTTAAAAAAACCGTTCGGATTACGTATTCTCTTCATAATTCATAAAGTTTGTTTTTTATTTTGTTTTATTAATTTTATTATTTATGAATGTTGCAAAATAACATTTGCATATACATTTTTATGAGTACACAATCTACAAAGCCAATGGCATTGCAACAAATGTTTGTGCAAATATTCTGCATATGAATGAATAAAATATGGACATATTTGATATGTGACATTCCAAGTTGAGGGGAAAACTAAAATTAAAAAAAAAAAAATAGGAACTCAAGAAACTAAGAACTCAACTTTATGGCTTGATTTACATTCGTAGATTTCAGCCTTCTTAAAGATGCAACGTCTTACATGAGCGCGACGGCGTAGCTGAGTGGTGTTAAGTTCGGCCGGGATGAATCTTATATACCCTCCGCCATGGATAGCATTCGAAATGTCCTTGTCAATTATACGGGAGATACATCTACAGATACAGATTAACTTGTTTTGTCATGACTATTAGAAGTCATGCGGATGCCACCGTAGCACAGAGGTTAGCATGTCCGCCTGGGTTCGAATCCTGGCGAGACTATCAGAAAAAAAATTTTCAGCGGTGGTTTTCCCCTTCTAATGCCGGCAACATTTGTGAGCTGCTATGCCATGTAAAACTTTTCACCAAAGAGGTGTCGCACTGCGGCATGCCGATCGGACTTGGCTATAAAAAGGAGGCCCCTTATCACTGAGCTTAAACTTGAATCGGACTGCACTCATTGATATGTGAGATGTTTGCCCCTGTTCCTTAGTGAAAAGTTCATGGGCAAGATTTGCAATTTGCAATTTAAAGTCATGAAACAAATAAAGAGGCATTAAATTCGGCCGGGCCGAACTTTGGATAACCACCATATGTAAACCACCTTTCGTCATAATCCGGTGAGAAATGCATTATGTATGCACCCATAGCAGCTATATTGAAACATAGTCCGATTTGGACCAAATTCGGCACGGACATTGAGTGGTCTAATAAGTACAAGTCTCTGTTCAATTTAGGTTCAATATTAGTTTTTTGGCCGCGATATCCAAAGATAGACCGATCTGAATCATATAGAACATGGATGTCAAAAAGCCTAACATAAGACACAGTGCAAAATTCCAGCAAAGTCGGATAATAATTGAGCTTCTTATAGGGGGCAACGACAGATCATATTGTTCGACTAAAAACCTTCAACGCCGTCTGGTTGATCCTGCTGACTTGACAATTTCTGATAACCCTATCCATGATTCGAAGAATCTCTTTCCATCTCTTAACTAGTCTCGAGATCATATTACTCGACCAAAAACCTTTAACGCCGTCTGGTTGTTCTTGCTGATTAAAAAATAGAGGCAGCAAAGCAAAAATAACTTTGCTTAACATTGAAAAATGTCCAAAAATGTCTAATTGCCTCCTTTTAATCTGGAATCATCCAGAATTTCCAGGGAATGGCGGAGTATCCCTTTGAACAATCTGTAACCCAGACTATAAGCCATCATCCCATTTACGCAATGTCTAGCCTATGGAAGCTAGTGTCTAACCTATCAAGCAGTTCGTGCAGGGCAGGGTTCACTGATGTAATAGCATGATCCGAGAACCATTGATATCAGTCCTCATAGTTCGAAGAAGCTCTGCATCTCCTAACCAGCATCAACCTAACATGGTTCAACGCAAAAAGTCTTGACGCCGTCTGGTTGTTCCTGCATTTCATGGCAGCCCGATCGTACAGCCTTCTCTCTTCTACCTGAAATACATTACGGCATACCAGATGTCTATATGACTCTCTAATTCCTAGGATTGACTTCCTTGGATCTTAGCCCTGTGCCTCCCTTCAATCTGGATCCATTCAGAATATCCTGGAAAATTGGGGGTACTTCTAGAGAGTGCAGGCCGAAAGAGAGGAGTTCACCCTTATCTCAGTGCCTTGTCCCCGCAACAGAGAGGCCATTACACAAAAGTCAACCGACCGCCTCCAATTCCTCCAAATTGTCACAAATCTTGCCTATCTGTGTGTCCAGCGCTACGTCAAAGCTTGGACGTTATAATTATCAGTTAGGACACCTATTTGCAGTACCAAGTCATGTTTCTTCAGCCTCGGTATAAGTTAGATGTCTCCCGCAAAATATTTGAACACCGGGCCTAGGTCACCATGAAACCCACAATATCAGCTTAGACTCTATTTGGGTGGTCAACGTATCGCACCAACCGTATCGTATCACATATTATCGATCTTTTGCTGGCGAGTTCCTTAGCCTTATTCTGATGGTCCGGGACCCAAAATAGCCTGAAAGCATTCTGCATAGTTCGTTGAAGTGTTTTGCATCTTTAAATAAATCTCAACTTCACATAGTTGGACGTTAGAGCGTCGTCCAACTACTACTAAATATCCCTTGAACATTCCATTTAGGAACATGGGGTATCCCTTCTCTCATACCAATGCTTGCAGTCCGATTAACGTTTAAGCTAAATGATAAAGGACCTCCTATTTTGTGCCGAGTTCGAACGGCGTAACGCATAGCGACACCTCTGGGTAGAGATATTTTACCATTTTAGGATACCTCACAAATGTAATCAGCATTAGTAAGGGGATAACCACCGCTGAAATTTTTTTTGGTGTTCACTCCGGGATTGAACCCAGACGTTCGGGTTCAAAGGCAGACATGCCTGCCTCTGCGCCACGGTGGTCTACAATTCACATATATCGTAGCACTCCGAGCTTAAAATCGCATAAAATGGTCTACAGAGAGTTTAGGACAGCAAAGATCTCCGCTTGAAAGACGCTACAGCTGTTCGTTCGAATCGAATAGGTAAGGAAATCCTTCCTGTCGAATTTCAAGAGAATTGGTTAACAAATGACCATTTCATTGCTGAATTACTGCAAATCGGACGAACATATATATGGGAGCTATATCCAAATCTGAACCGATTTTTATGAAATTCACCAGTAATATGGAGAGGCAAGAGAGAATCCTTCCTGTCAAATTTCGAGAGAATCGGTTAACAAATCACCATTTTATTGCATTATTAATGCAAATCGGACGAACATATATGTGGAAGCTATATCCAAATCTGAACCGATTTTTATGAAATTCACCAGTAACATTGAGAGTCGTAAGGAAATCCTTCCTGACGAATTTCGAGAGAATCGGTTAACAACTGGCAATTTTATTGCATTATTACTGCAAATCGGACGAACATATATATGGAAGCTATATCCAAATCTGAACCGATTTTTATGAAATCCACCAGTAATATGGAGAGGCAAGAGAGAATCCTTCCTGTCAAATTTCGAGAGAATCGGTTAACAAATCACCATTTTATTGCATTATTAATGCAAATCGGACGAACATATATGTGGAAGCTATATCCAAATCTGAACCGATTTTTATGAAATTCACCACTAACATTGAGAGTCGTAAGGAAATCCTTCCTGACGAATTTCGAGAGAATCGGTTAACAAATGGCAATTTTATTGCATTATTACTGAAAATCGGACGAACATATATATGGGAGCTATATCCTAATCTGAACCGATTTTTATGAAATTCACCAGTAATATGGAGAGGCAAGAGAGAATCCTTCCTGTCAAATTTCGAGAGAATCGGTTAACAAATCTCCATTTTATTGCATTATTAATGCAAATCGGACGAACATATATGTGGAAGCTATATCCAAATCTGGACCGATTTTTATGAAATTCACCAGTAACATTGAGAGTGGTAAGGAAATCCTTCCTGCCGAATTTCGAGAGAATCGGTTAACAAATGGCAATTTTATTGAATTATTACTGCAAATCGGACGAACATATATATGGAAGCTATATCCAAATCTGAGCCGATTTCAAGCAAACTTCTCACATATTGTGATCATCGTTGAGGAAGGCGTTGTACAAAATTTTGGAGAGATTGGTCAATAAATACGCTTGCAATGGCTCTAGGAGTGAAAATCGGGCTATATATACATAAGAGATATATCTAAATCTGAACCGATTTCTTTGAAATTTACCAGTAATGTCGAGAGTCATAAGAAAATCTTTCCTACCAAATTTCGAGAGAATCAGTTAAAAAATGACTATTTTATTGAAGTATTACTGCAAATCGGACGAACATATATATGGAAGCTATATCCAAATCTGAACCGATTTTTATGAAATTCGCCGGTAACATTGAGAGTCGTAAGGAAATCCTTCCTGGTGAATTTCGTGAGAATCGGTTAACAAATGACCATTTTATTGCATTTTTACTGCAAATCGGACGAACATATATATGGAAGCTATATCCAAATCTGAACCGTTTTTGTCCAATTTCAGTAGGCTTCGTCTCTAGGCGGAAAAACATGCTTATACCAAATTTGAAGACGATCGAACGAAAATTGGGACCTGTACTTTGTACACAAATTAACATGGACAGACGGACAGATAGACAGACGGACATAGCTAAATCGAATCAGAAAGTGATTCTAAGTCGATCGGTATACTTATCAATGGATCTATCTCTCTTCCTTTTGGATGTTACAAACAAATGTACTAAGTTATAATACCCTATACCACAGAAGTGTTATAGGGTATAAAACGGCACAATGTGCTGGTTGACTCACAACTATCGTCCCGTCTGTCCGAAACAAGTCAATATGAAGGTCCAATCTCAACCTGTCCTCGATCCGTCCGCTTGAAGAAGCAAATCTGACTCCTTTCGATATCACAATAAGTGAGCCACTACAGGCGGAGTCACCTACTTTGCTGGACCTTGAAACGCTGAACAGGAAAATAGATGGGCTTGACAAGGGCGGGGTCTATAAGTTATGCATCGATGATTTCAATATCTCGAAAAAAAGAATCTGACCACCGCAATGATCCATCCACACCACTCTTCTGAAAAGTCAAGGCCTTCAGAGCATGTGAAAAGGGAACCCTCTCCAGAAGTCAAGACCCTCAGGGCATGTGAAACGGGAATCCTCTCCATTTGTAAAAACACAAGATACCGCCTTGACGAGTCCAGCATCTTGAAATGGGTAAGTAACCAATCAGAAGGCTACTAAGTGATCGGAAGCTAGAGGCTTTGTTCTCCCAAATCAGAATGCACTGGATCTTGATGAGGCAAGTAATGGGAGTTAAGAACAAGTCAAAAGACTAGCAAGCGAAGAAGGCTTATTAAAGGGCTTGCGCAAGGGATTTGCATGATGGGCCCCTATAAAGTGCTGCTGAGCAAAAACTCTTTCTAACAAGGCTAAAGGGCTCATAAATGTCGGCAGCGTTAACCTCGACGAGTGAATTTTGTATCTCCCTCTATTACGAGTGGCCGAATTTTGGACTGTCTATCTACTAAACAACGTGCACATTTTTAAGATTTTAGATGGGAGCCATCAAAGTTCATCTACCCCTCTTTCAAAGTAGCCTAAAATCGTAAAAATTCTTCATATTTCTGTTACTAATAAAATCTCAAATATTTGTTTACGACAAATTAAGCCTTTATTGTGGGCCATTATTTAAAGCAGAATTTTTGTTTTTTTAAATAGTCCTCCACTGCAGTGAAATACGTTCGCAATGACCCATATGTGAATCTGTTTGGTATTTATGCACATAAAAAATATTATCCAACAATTTATTTAACTTTTGTATATGTCTGCTTGCATGTGCTAGAATGTGTGTAGTACGTATAGTCGTATATCGAAAAGAAATGTCTCCTGGCCGTCGGCCAAAAATTATGGCAGACATCAGTTCGGAGATCTTTTCACAGGCCAATACAAAAGAAAGGGGAATGATAGGGGGTATAGCCGTTGGCTCATTTGTTTTTATGAGTTGCGCATGTTAGCTCAGTGTTTGTGTTTTTGTTGTTGTTTTATATTTTCAATCAACTGGAATTGGCAAGAGATTTCATCCAGCAAGTCGGTCAGTGGTCGGCCAAATAGCTAGCCAACCTGCAGCCTAAAAGTCGTGTTTGTTTAGAAGAAGTTTCAATAGAAGTGGAAAATCTCTGGAATTTTGGCTGTCTAAAGAAATTCCAAACAGAGTTTTTGATGAATAATCGAAGGAATGAAAAGAGAATATTAAGCCACCACCTATGGTGGTGGCTATAATAATCGGGATTGGGGGTATTGATCGGCTCGCCGATCTGGTTCGTCTCGACATTCGGAGTCTATCTAGCCATGCACGTCTGTCCGTCCGTCCGTCTGTCAAAATCACGATAGCGGTCGAACGCGTAAAGCTAGTCGCTTGAACACAGATACTTACTAATGAAATAGGTCGTTGGGGATTGCAAATGGACCATATCGGTTCAGATTTAGATATAGCTCCCATATAAACCGATCTCCTGAATTGACTTATTGAGCCCTTACAAGCCCCAATTTTTGACCGATTTCGCTGAAATTTTGCATGAAGTGTTCTGTTAAGATTTGTAACAACTGAGCCAAGTACGGCTGGAATCGGTCTATAACCTGATATAGTTCCCATATAAACCGATCCCTTGATTTGACTTCTTGAGCCCTTACAATACGCAATTTTTATCCGATTTGGCAAATGGACCATATCGGTTCAGATTTAGATATAGCTCCCATATAAACCGATCTCCTGAATTGACTTATTGAGCCCTTACAAGCCCCAATTTTTGACCGATTTCGCTGAAATTTTGCATGTAGTATTCTGTTAAGACTTCCAACAACTGAGCCAAGTACAGTCGGAATGGGTCTAAAACTTGATACAGTTCCCATATAAGCCGATCCCCGGATTTGACTTCTTGAGCCTTTAGAAGCCTCAATTTTCATCCGATTTGGCTGGTATTTGAAACAAGGACTTGAGTTATGACTTCTAACGTCCGTGCCAAATATGATCTGAATTGGTCTATGAACAGATATAGCCCCCATATGAAACGATCCCCCGATTTGTCTTCTAGAGCCATAAATTTTCATCCGATTTGGCTGAAATTTAGAACAAAAACTTGAGTTATAACTTCCATCTTCCATGCCAAGTTTGATCTGAATCGATCTATAAACAGATGTAGCCCCATATAAACCGATCCACGGATCCGACTTCTTGAGCCCTGAGGAGCCAAAATTGTCAACTGGTTGGGCTCAAAACTCCATCTTATGACTTACAACATCATGCCAAGTTTTATCCGAATCGGTGCATACGGTGGCATAGGTACCTCTAAGTACGAACTCAGTTATTTAGGCCTTAGGAGCCTTAAATTTTATCAGATTTGCCTGAAATATGGAACAAAAACGTGTGTTATAACTTATAACAATCAAGCCAAGTATGATCCGAATCGGTCAATAAACAGATATAGCCCCCATATAATCCGATCCCCGCATTTGTCTTCTTAAGTCCTTAGAAGCCCATGAAGTTATGACTTCTAGCATCCATGCTAAGTACGATCCGAATCGGTCTATAAACAGATATAGGCCCCATATAAACCGATCCCCGGATTAGATTTCTTCAGTCCCTAGAAACCTCAATTTTCATCCGATTAGACTGAAATTTGATAGAAGGACTTCAGATAAAACTGCCAACATCCATGTCAAGTATGATCCTAATCGGTCTATAAGCAGATATAGCCCCCATACAAACCGATCACTGGATTTGATTTCTTGAGCCCTAAGAAGCCAAAATTTTCACCTGATTTGGGCCAAAACCCCATCTTATGACTTACAATATCCATGCCAAGTTTATCCGAATCGGTCCGTATGGTGGTATAGGCCCCCCTTAGTACCGATAACCCAAAATACCTCAAATAGGAACTCATTTATTAAGGGTACTTTTTAGCGGAATCCATGGTTGTGTGTACTCAAGATTCGGCCCGGTTGAACTTAGCACGCTTTTACTTGTTTTACGTTTGCACATTTTTTTAGAGAATATACAGGGAAGAGACAAACTGTTACTAGATTAGGCTGAAAAGAGGGTGTGGATTTAAATCTGCCCCATACCAAAAATGGATCCCATTTCAGAAATTTTGTGCATATGCAAATATTCCTAATCCTTTTCTATTCCATGTGACCAGTGGGACTTTTCCCTTCTGAAAGTTGGACATTGTCATAGAAAGGGCCCAATGCCTCGCTGTCTTCTCGGTTTCCGACCAGGCGGCTGTTTCCCCCTATAAGATGTTTGCTGTCCTTCCGACAGCCAAAGTGGTACGTGAGTGTCCCGTCCCATAAAGCGCCGTCGAGTTGTCGGTAAACTTCTGGGCTTTGCGGCCAGGTTGTACGCTCTGTCATTTCTCTTTTAGGCCACCAGATAATGCAAAATGTACCATATGCATTGTAAGCGTTATTCGCTCTTTAGCAATCCAGAACGGTCTTTGACTTCATTGCTCTGGTTGTTATTGCCTCAATAGCCATTTGACTGCATGTAGTACAGGCTGAAAACTGCAGTTGTAATGCTATGTGGTATTGTGGTCTGGTGGACGGCGCTTCAAAACTCTACGTACTGTTCTCAGTATTGAACATCCAAAGGATGTGATGTTAATGCATCACATTCGCACTTAGGACGACACTATCTGATGCACTGAATTTAATGCCACACCTAATGCCTTTGGATATTGTGACTAGACATTGCTCTAAGGTTAGCCAAGGTTAGGTTAGGTAGTCTGCCATCAGACTCACTCAGACGTTTTCATCCATTGTGATACCACAGGAATAGGACAAGGAAGATGCCTTCTAGCTCCTACAGTTGAACCATCCAGATCGCTTTAAAAATCCCAGCAACTTGTGAATGTTCACATCCGCTAAATCGGACAAGTTCTTAAAGATATGAGAATCTAAAGTGGAACTCCTTTTGACTGCCAGTGTGAGACACACACCCAGCAGATGTAGAAGTCGTTACTGGCAACCTTCAGCCTGTCAGCTTGTTATCCGATCAGATAGTGATCTGTCAGGATGGACACAATGACTTCGACGTCTGTTGTAGCCAGCGACAGCAGAGCGCTAGACCTCTTCAAGTCTAGATTCACAACCCCCAATTTCTGATCATCTGTCAATTGTTGCCCTTCGAGCCCGATCTTGGAAACCTAGCTTACATGACGCTAGTGGCATATGCACAGATTCCAGTTCCCCTGGAATCTCTAAGGTAATTTCCAGTCCAGCAAGCTCGTCTGCTCTACAATTTCTAGGGAAATCTCTGTGGCCCGGCAATAAGAACAGGTAAATTTTGAACTGATGGGAGATTCGTTGAGAGAGAGATTTGCAACAGTCGAGGGCGGTTTTTGAATTCAGAAACACGTTTCGCAGAGATTTAATGGCTGCCTGGCTGTCTGAAAAGCTATTTATGCCAGATGTTGTTATGACATTATATCTTAGCCATTCCACCACTTCCTTAATTGAAAATATCTCCGCTTGATACATACTGCAGTGGTCGGGTACCCTACCCGAAATGACCAGTCCTAGTTCTTCAGAGTACACCTCAAAGCCCGTCTGATCGTCTAGTTTGGAATCATCCGTATAGAAGTCCATGATACTTCTGATACCAGGGATATCGTCATTTCGATCGGTTCAATCAGGAACAGTGGTACAGTACTTTTTATCAAAAACCGGCTCAGGCAATGTGTAATCCGCCACATTACCAAAGTGAAAACTCTCTTAGCCTCACAGCAGTGGTCTCAGCTATTTGCCTAGGCACAAGGTACAGAGGCATTAGGTGTAGCAGAAAATTCAGTACATCAGATGGTGTCGTTCTTAGGGCGACTGTGATGCATAACAAGTGATCCTTTGGATGCCGTCCGTCGTCCACCTGATCACAACACCATAAAGCATTATAGATCCGACAACTGGAGTGGAAAAAATTAGTGGAAATAAATCTGTAATTTTTTAACGTATAAAGATATCATAAAAAATTTTGAGAATCGGGCCATAAATGCGCTTTTAGCAGCCTCAACAAAAATTGTTTAGGACCGAGGTGACCAACTTTGAAGGCCCACCAATGAGCCCCCGGAACCTCTAAGATATGTTTCTATTAACCTCTCTAGAGTGTTGAGCATAAAGGAGGACAGACTAAAAGGCCGAAAATCTTTCGCTTTCGTGTAGTAAGGATTTCCTGCTTTTGGAATGGAAATGACTTTTCCGTCCCTCCATAGAGGTATATATGACATGCTGTTATAGAATACTGAATTTTATATATCTGAAGGGGGAGCGGACCCTCCCCTTCATTGTTATTTTCAAAAACGATAGATTTTGGAAATGGGTGCACTGATTTCAGCGAAATTTGGTTTGCACCTACCCAACCCAAATGGACACCAAACGGCACAATATAGGGTTCTAACGAAGGCATTTAAGAGTTAATTACAATTACAAATTATCTTAAAATTTGGATTATATCAAAAGTGGGCCGCAAACACTTTAGGGTGTAGCGAAGCACTCTGAGCCATTTTCTCTTCGAGAGGAACTTAATGATCATAATCTTACTATTACTTTACCCTTACCACTTGGGACAAACGAACACTTAACTTACCTAAAAAGAGAAGAAAAAGAGAAAAAATTACTATCGAAGATCAAAATGGCTTATAAAGGTAAATTACAACTAAAAGAAGCATGAGTTTTTAATATTTTCTTGGTGGAGCAGAGTTCAGGCTACAATTGAGGTTAGCGTGTGGCGAAAAACCGAACATGAACTCGCAGAGCATCTCCTTATTCTCACTTCTGTATATCACGAGGAGAATAGCGCACGTTTTCGTCTTCTGGACGGACCGCATGGCGACTTCGGCTTTCTACGGTTTCGCATTTCGACTAAGGTCCCTAAGCCCTTCTACATAACTATGCCCACCTCTTGGCTTTACAGCCTCCGATCGCTGCCTAGATTTCCGTGGTTTTCGAAGGGTTAGGTCTTCCTTAGCGTCTTAGCCTCTTTGTCGGGTTTCTTCCTTTTAGGCGTTTTCGCTGGTGGTCTCATTTTTATAGCTATGTCCTTATTATTCATGTCGCGGTTTTCACCACTACTGCTGCTAAGGTATGTCATCAAGGGGTCGGTGGGTGGTAGTTCTTCAAAGGATAAAGTTTTTAGTTTTACACATTTTTTACTAACGCGCTGTACATCAATATACCTAAGTATGTACTTAGTCATACTCATACTACTTAGACCTATTTTAAGCTCATTTAAATAAATAAAAGTGTTTGAAAACATTAATCTAGATGTATGTGTGTGTGTGTTGTCCCATCGCATTGAAGTTGTGCCAGAAGGCAAAAAAGAGAAAATTTTATAATTTTGTAAAATTTTGTTGAAAAGTTTTTATGATTAAATTTGCCAACGGGCCCAACTGATGAAAATGGATATTGTTAATATAATGATTTTGATAAGGGTTGACACAAAATTTCTCTTTTCCTATAAGATTCAAACACGAACACATTTATACGTACACATATACCAGTACAGATTTTTATTTGCCTTCAAAACCATAACAAATGTTAGAAAGTTGTAAATTTTTTTCTTTCATCTTAGGGGTGGAGGTTAGATAAGGGTCTGTGTGTGTGTGTGTACATGTGTTAGTAAATCATCTACATTAACTAGCAATTGAGAAAAAATAAAACCTTTTTGTGGTTTCAAAAATGGGTGATCTGGTTACTCATAACATCCCATTTCGTTTTTTTTTCTTCTTGTTTAACATCAAATTTGCCATAATTTTAACTCAATTAGGCTGTGGTAATTTTATCCATTGTCCTTTTTATCACAAACGATGAAATGTATGCAAAAATTAATGTATGGCCTTGAGGATTTAAACGAGATAAATGCAAATTTTGCCCATGAACATTCCACTTAGGAGCAGGGGCAAACTCTCACATATCAATGAGTGCAGTCCGATTCAAATTTTAGCTCAATGATAAGGCGCCTCCTTGTTATAGCCGAGTCCGAACGGCGTGCCGCAATGCGACACCTCTTTGGAGAGAAGTTTTACATGGCACAGTACCTCACAAATGTTGCCAGCATTAGGAGGGGAAAACCACCACTGAAAATTTCTGATGGTCTCGCCAGGATTCGAACCGAGGCGTTCAGCATCATAGGCGGACATTCTAACCTCTGCGCAACGGTTACCTCTGATCTTAAATAGTTCAACGGGTAACCCGTCGGCTCCTGCTGCATTGTTGTTCTTTAGTTGGGTCACTGCTACTTGGACCTCATTCTGACTAGGAGGAGGAACATTATGGTATAGATTGTTCCTCCTCCTAGTCAGAATGAGGTCCAAGTAGCAGTGACCCAACTAAAGAACAACAATGCAGCAGGAGCCGACGGGTTACCCGTTGAACTATTTAAAATCAGAGACAACAGAGGTAAGTTGTTGGTTCTGCGGTATCCTCATCGCCACCAACGTCGGACACTAGCAGTTGGGTGAAATGTTCTTTCCATATCCTCAGCATGTGATCTGTGTCAGTTACCAGATTTCCTTCTTTGTCACTGCAGGAGGATGTGCCTGCACCAAAGCCATCGGTTTGATGTTTAATTCTTTGGTAGAATTTCCGGACTTCATTCTGACACCTGTACATCTCAATTCGCTCGCACTCACGTCTTTCCATTTCCTTTTTCTTTCTGCGGAATAGACGTTTCTCCTCTCTCCTTTTCTCCCGATACCTCTCCTTCATCTGGCGCGTTGCTACTGATTGCAGAGTTGCTCTGTATGCCGCATTCTTGGCTTCAGTAGCATGTCGACACTCTTGGTCGTACCATGGGTTTCTTAGGGGAGGCTTTCGGTACGGACTTCGCGGCATTTGCCATGGAGTGGGCAATAGTTTGCCATTGCGCCATTATATCATCGAAGTTGGGTCAGTCGAGTGGAGTATGCCGCTGCCATTTGTTGTGTTTGCAACTTTTCAATGTCCAGCTTGCGTGCAGTATCAGATCGTACTTTCCTCGCCATGTTCAAATAGGTGCGAACCCTTGCTGCCACAAGGTAGTGATCCGAATCTGTATTCGGTCCACGGATCGATCGTACATCTAACACGCTAGATGAATGCCTTCCATCTATCACAACGTGATCAATTTGATTCCTCGTATTTTGATCGGGTGACAGCCATGTGGCTTTGTGAATATGTTGAAATCTGGTGCTTCTAACTACCATGTTTTTTGACGCGGCGAAATCTATCAGCCTCCACCCATTACTGGACGTTATCTCGTGTAGGCTTAAATCTCCGACTGTTGGAACAAAAATGTCTTTCTTCCCTATCTTCGCATTAAAATCTTCCAGAACGATTTTAATATCATGAGCGGGGCAGTGGTCATATTCTTTCTATAGGCGCTCTTAGAAAATATCCTTGGTCTGCTCGTCCTTGCCTTTCGTCGGGGCATGGGCACAAATAAGGCTGATGTTGAAGAATTTGGCTTTTAGGCGTATATTGGCTAGCCTTTCATCCACCGGAGCAAAACTGGAGACTAGGTGTTTCAGTCTTCGACTAACCACAAATCCACAGCCAAATTTATGCCTTGTGTTATGACAGCTATGGTACAGCACCGTTTGGTGTTGTAGTGACGCCATTTCCAGTCCATCGCATTTCCTGTAAGGCGGTTAAATCTGCCTTGAATTTATCTAATACATCCGCCAGCGCGTATACTGCACCTTCTCTATAAAGAGTGCGGACATTCCAGGTGCAGATTCGCAAACTATGGTCCTTTTTTTGTTTGCGTGGGTTGTCAACGTTGGGGGGGGGGGGGGGGGGGTCCGTTTTAACTATTTCTTTGTTTCTCTTAGTAGTTCTCATAGTTTTACGGGGCGGGTTACAGGCCCAGTGCCCCAACTGCATGGGATTTGTGGGATTGCACATGTATCTCTCGTTGTGGCGAGCCGCTTGCTCCAGGATCCAAAGATCGCCTCCAGCCGCCCCTAACCTGGGAACAGATGCTGATGTTAGCCATTGGTTATTTAAAGGCACCAATATCTCGCCTTGTCATCTCGAGTATCATTGGCACCCAGTATTTAATTAAGAGCCAGTGCCACCTGCCTCCTCACTGAGAGTCTCCTCTCGAAAATCGCTGACTGCCCGCGGCCGTATTAGCAGCTACTCCGCATAAAAACGAAGCTTTCCACCATCCGCAATCTTTGGATATGCCCGGTAGCTTTCAGCTAAGCTTTCCGTGGTAACTATGGACACCCCACAAGTCGGAGCTCAAGTTCCAGCCTGTGTGATGGTCATAGTTATCCCGTGTCGGCCCGTGGATATGATATCTAAATTTAGCACCAAATTTCTGGGGTTTGACCCTACCCCTAAAGTCCAACTACTTCAAAAATCCCCCCCCACCAAATTCCATGAAACTGAAGATTGAAAGGCATTCGGGCACCCCAATTAACCACCCAAAACGAACCAGAAGGCCGATTGGGATTGATTATCTTACCATACTTCACATGACTCATGAATTTATAGAATCAGACTATGGCAAAACTTTGGAATTGCAATTTGTTCGCAACTACTTCTTATAATGATGCTCATAAAACTCACGCCACCACACCACGCACAACTGTTTTTCGGTTTTGATTTATGATCGTTTGATTATAGGCGAAAATAAAATAATTTATTATTAATTATGGAAGCCAAAGTCGTAGAAGACGCATGCACTTGGAAAACCACTTCCAGCTATGATTTAAATCATCAGCTAAAACAAACTTCATAGACATGGACAGATATGGACAGACATTTTATTGATTAAATGGTTTAAGAAATACAATTTCGATATTCAAGCCAAAAACAAAGAAAATCGTTTAGGGAAAAATTATGAAGTATTTTAAGAACCTATGGAATAGTAGGCAAACGTCATTTATAGTAGCCAACCAAAATAAAAAAAGTCAATCTTATCGTTTTATCACCCCAAAAATCAAGCAACTAAGTTGAGGATGTTTTATGATACTTGCACATTGCTATTGGAAATACGACGAAATTTTGTTTTCTTTAGATTTGTTATCAATTATTGCTTAACTGACGACTTGGCTATGAACAAAAATAATGCCGTAGTTCTGGTAGAAACATTTTATAAATATATTATACGAGGGCTGCTATATAAGTTTCTAGCCTTGGCAGCACCAAGTGTTCAATCTGACATTTCCAGGTTCAATCTGACATTTCCATTGAAAAGTTATATATTTCCAAGCAAAGCCGTACTCAGAACGTTTTGACATCATTTGTATTGACTGACAGCGGCTTAAAAAAAATTAATTTGACAACAAGTAAAAGCGTGCTAAGTTCGGCCGGGCCGAATCTTATATACCCTCCACCATGGATCGCATTTGTCGAATTCTTTTCCCGGCATCTCTTCTTAGGCAAAAAAGGATATAAGAAAAGATTTGCTCTGCTATTAGAGCGATATCAAGACATGGTCTGGTTTGGACCACATTTTAATTATATGTTGGAGACCTGTGTAAAATGTCAACCAATTCGAATAAGAATTGCGCTCCTTGGGGGCTCAAGAAGTAAAATAGAGAGATCGATTTATATGACAACTGTATCGGGCTATAGACCGATTCAGACCATATTAAACACGTATGCAACGCATGTAATAATTGCGACCTCTAGAGGCTCAAGGAGTCAAGATCCCAGATCGGTTTATATGGCAGCTATATCAGGTTATGAACCGATTTAAACCTTATTTGACACAATTGTTGAAAGTAAGAATAAAATACGTCATGCAAAATTTCAGCCAAATCGGATAGGAATTGCGCCCTCTAGAAGCTCAAGAACTCAAGTCCCCAGATCTGTTTATATGACAGCTATAACAGGTTATGAACCGATTTGAATCATACTTGGCACAGTTGTTGGATATCATAACAAAACAAGTCGTGCAAAATTTCATTCAAATCGGATAAGAATTGCGCCCTCTAGAGGCTCAAGAAGTCAAGACCCAAGATCGGTTTATATGACAGCTATATCAAAATGTGGACCGATATGGCCCATTTACAATACCAACTGACCTACACTAATAAGAAGTATTTGTGCAAAATTTTATGCGGCTAGATTTACTCCTTCGGAAGTTGGCGTGCTTTCGACAGACAGACGGACGGACGGACGGACAGACGGACGGACAGGCGGACGGACGGACGGACGGACGGACGGACAGACGGACGGACAGACGGACGGACGGACAGACGGATGGACGGACAGACGGACGGACGGACAGACGGACGGACGGACAGACGGAATGACGAATTTAGTATACCCCCCATCCTATGGTGGTGGGTATAAAAAATGGACTTAACTGGTGAACGGCCTTTTTACCATAGAACCATGATGCCGTACATGAACTTGTAATATCAGATTGTCATGTGACATACCATGAGATAGAGCCATCCTTGGGCATTTCTTCCGCCAGCATACATTCGATATTGCATGAGCACTTTGCCATAAAAAAGGTTGGTTCTCGTTGAATTCCGCGCGAAAAAAGGATTCTTTCGATTAGTATGAAGAAATGTTGAAAAATAAGATATGTCGCCACAGGTGGCCAACCGTGGATCTGCGTGGCCTACGAGCCTGAAACAAAACAACAATCAACAGATGGGTCTTCGAAAAGCGGTCAAATCCTACGAAAGTTGTTCGGCCCCAAAAAACCGCTCAAAAAGGACATGTTTACAGATTGGGGCCACCGCAGCACAGAGGTTAGCATGTCCGCCTATGACGCTGAACGCCTAGGTTCGAATCCTGGTGAGACCATCAGAAAAAATTTTAAGCGGTGGTTTTCCCCTCCTAATACTGGCATCATTTGTGAGGTACTATGCCATGTAAAACTTCTCTCCAAAGAGGTGTCGCACTGCGGTATGCCGTTCGGACTCGGCTATAGAAAGGAGGCCTCTTATCATTGAGCTCAAACTTGAATCGGACTGCACTCATTGATATCCGAGAAGTTTGCCCATGTTCATTAGTGGAATATTCATCAGAAGAAACATTTTTCAGCTGTGGTGTGTGGTGTCCCTCTAAAATGTTCTAATTTTTTTGCCACGGCTATTATCGGACTTAAATAATATTGGAAAAGTGTCTTGTCCTCAAATAGTGTCAAATTGTTCCTTTTGTTTCAAATCGATTAAGCTAATATCCCCTTTTCCCCCTACTTCACCACTGTGCGACAATCTTTCATAACTTGGAAAAAAAACTATTCCGCTGATGGTTCATGGAAATGGTGTACATCCCAATAACAATTCCATCGCTAAACGATTGATTAATTTGACCCTCCATATCTCTACAACGATAACCATAGCTAATCAATAACTTTACTGGTTAATCTAATCAATCGAAGGGTTGGGATTTTATTTTATGATCCCTTTAGATTTTCATACGCCTTTTGTTCGATAACTTCTACGATTTTCCAAAAGAAATCAGTTGATCTTAGAGCGATTGAAAGTTAACATGTGGTCTTGCCGTGGGAGTAAAATTGCTGTAGGCATTGCTGCTCTCCTGATTTTGATACCATACTCAGGAGCATTGCCCAAATGTGATCGCAATGATGAGGACTGTAGGGATCGTTTAATGCATCCTGAAACGCCGGAACCAAGGGAGACCATAAAACCCGTTTTGGAGGGTGAGGAATCAAATGAGTATTGGATTAACATAGGCAAGGATTTCATAGCGAAAAAATTGGCAACACCTTTCAATGAGAAAAAGGCCAAGAATGTGATTATGTTCTTGGGTGATGGTATGGGTTTGACCACTGTAGCTGCGGCGCGCAATTTATTGGGTGGCGAGGAGAAGCAACTGTCCTTCAACGACTTCCCCTATACCGGTTTGTCCAAGACCTATTCGGTGGATAAAATTGTATCGGATTCAGCATGCACTGCTACAGCCTATTTGTGTGGAGTCAAGGCCCAGGAGGGCACCATAGGGCTTAACGGTGATGTGGAATATGGCAGCTGCGAGAAGGGTAAGGATCGCAATACTTGGGTGTACTCCATAGGCAAATGGGCCCAAGATGCTGGCAAAAGCACTGGTGTTGTGACCACCACTCGCATAACTCATGCCTCGCCCTCGGGTGTATATGCCCATATAGCCCA
This sequence comes from Stomoxys calcitrans, assembly GCF_963082655.1. Classification (NCBI taxonomy): domain Eukaryota; kingdom Metazoa; phylum Arthropoda; class Insecta; order Diptera; family Muscidae; genus Stomoxys; species Stomoxys calcitrans. Next base: position 101,492,750 of record NC_081553.1, on the reverse strand, counting down.
TCGTGATTGGGAAAATGATGAGGAAATCACCGAGGCCTGTGGCTCTGACTCTGGCCTAGAGGATATAGCCTATCAACTTATCAATGGTGAGGTGGGTAGTAAATTGGATTTTGTTATGGGTGGTGGCAAGAAACATTTCATCGATTCCCAATTGTATGAGAATGGCAAACGTGGCGATGGCCTTGATTTGATACAACAATTCAAAGACCAAGAAGGTTCCCGCAATCTCTATGTGGAGACTCGTGACGAGCTTATGTCGGCCAATTTGGCAAACTTTGATCGTGTGTTTGGCCTATATCAGGATGATCATATGCTGTACCATTTGGAAACCAACGAGTCCACCAATCAACCCACTTTGGAAGAAATGACACGCAAGGCCATCGAATTTTTGTCACGCAATGATGAAGGCTATTTTATATTCATTGAGGGTGGACGCATTGATTTGGCCCATCATCAGAATTATGCCCGCATGGCCTTGGATGAGACTGTGGAATTTTCCAAAGCCATAACCGCCGCCAAGGAGATGACCAATGAGGAGGATACTCTAATAGTGGTGACTGCGGATCATTCGCATGCCTTTAGCTACAACGGATATCCGGTGAGTTGAGGAAAAGTATTGCATTTTTTTGGGAATGTTTAATAAGAGAATTTGTTTTAGTATCGCCACAGCGACATCTTTGGCACTGCCCCGGCCAATGGCAATGACGGTAAACCCTCAATGAGTGTTAGTTATGCCAGTGGACCCAGTTATGAGCGCTTCTTCAATGTCGAGAAAGCAGAACGTGAGGACCCCACCTCCTTCATCACCGGAGATCGTTATGATCGTTTCCCCGCTGCTTGGCCTTTGGAGGATGAAACCCATGGCGGTGAAGATGTGGGTGTATATGCTTCTGGTCCTTGGGCTCATCTCTTTACAGGGGTATATGAGCAAAACACCATCCCCCACCTGATGGGCTATGCCTCCTGTTTGGGAAGTGGCTTGCAAATGTGCAATCAAAAGAAATAATTGAAGTTAAGTTGCGAGTGGTAATTTAAGTTGAAAGAAGCAGTATTAAAATACTTTAAATTGATTATAAAATAAAAGTTAACTATTGAAAGGATAAGAAAAAAAAAAAATAAAAAATGTTTTATTCACGTTTTTTTTTTTGTATTACTTTAGGAAATTTTGTTAACATTTTCTATGGTACATTTTTTAAACATTTGTGCAATGTAAAACTTTTCTCCAAAGAGGTGTCGCACTGCGGAACTCCATTCGGATTCAGCTATAAAAAGGAGGCCCTTTATCATTAAGCTTAAACTTGAATCGGACTGCACTCATTGATATGTGAGAAGTTTGCCCCTGGTCCTTAGTGGAATGTTCATGGGCAAAATTTTCATTTTTATACCCTCCACCATGGGATGCGGGTATACGAATTTCGTCATTCTGTTTGTGCGTCTAAGACCCCATAAAGTATATATATTCTTGATCGTCGTGACATTTTAAGTCGAACTAGCCATGTCCGTCCGTCTGTCCGTCCGTCTGTCCGCCCGTCTGTCCGTCCGTCTGTCCGTCCGCCTGTCAGTCAAAAGCACGCTAACTTTTGAAGGAGTAGAGCTAGCCGCTTGAAAAATTGCACAAATATTTCTTATTAGTGTAGGTCGCTTGGGACCACATCGGTCCATAACCTGATATAACTGCCTTATAAACCGATCTTGGGTCTTGACTTCTTGAGCCTTTAGAGGGCGCAATTCTCGTCCGATTTGACTGAAATTTTGCACATAGTGTTTTGATATCACTTCCAAAAGCTTTGCTATGTGTGATTCAAATCGGTTCATAACCTGATATATCTGCCATATAAACCGTGCTGGGATCTTGACTTCTTCAGCCTCTAGAGGGCGCAATTGTCATCCGATTTGGCACAAATTTTGAACAACGGCTTCTCTCATGACCTTCAACATACATGGCAAATATGGTCTGAATCGATCAATAACTTGATACAGCTCCCATATAAACCTATCTCCTGATTTTGCTTCTTGAGCCCCTACAAGGCGCAATTCTTATCCGAATGAACTGAAATATCGCACAATGACTTCTACAATGTTCAGCATTCATTTATGGCCCAAATCGGACTATAACTTGATATAGCTCCAATAGCACAACTATTCTTATTCAATATTCTTTGTTTGCCTAAGAAGAGATAGTGCGCATAGAACTCGACAAATGCGATCCATGGTGGAGGGTATATAAGATTCGGCCGGGCAGAACTTTGCACGCTCTTACTTGTTAGTCTCTAATACCTTTCATTTGATACCCACTTTGTGCCTATTGGCCCACTTTTGATTATGGATGGTATTTTCGGGGTATGGGGGAGCGTCCTTTCCCATCCAATATCGAAAAATTATATAACCTATGTTTTCTTCCACAAAAACCTACACAATCTGTGAAAATTTTAAGGAAATCGGTTCAGCGGTTTTGATTCTACGGAACAAACAAACAAATTGAGTCTCATATAGTTATGATGGGTCATATGTCCAGTTGGGGTTTTTTTGGGGGGGTTGCAGGACCCCCTATACTTCGATTTAATTTTGTATGCCAGATTTGTAATCTACTCCCAAATACCTTTCATTTGAGCCCCATATTGATATGGACGTTCAATTTGCCGTTTACGTTTAGAAGTTTTGGGGTTAGGGCGACTTCCTGTGTACTTGGACCCAATTTTTAATAACATATTCACATTCCACTTTTCAATACCTTTCATTTGAATTCCATATTGTCCTTAGCGGTCCACTTTTGATTTTGGTTGGTGTTTTTGGCGTAACTGGGGCCCTTTTCCAATATCAATCACTTGGACCTTATTTTTTTCATGTCATATTTGTATTCTATTCCCGAATACCCTTCATTTGAGTCATATCTTGATATGTATGTCCAATACGTCTGTTTGGGGGAGTTTTGGGTTTAGGCGACCACTTGGGTACTTGAACCCAATTTTTAATACCATATTCCTATTCTACTCTCCAATACCTTTCATTTGATACCCATATTGTCCCTATCGGTCCACTTTGATTTTTGGGGTAACGGGGGAGGGTCCGTCCGCCCCTTCCAATATCAACAAATTATTATGACCATATTCGTAATCTACGCCCGAGTACCTATTATTCGAGTCACATATTATCATTATCGTAAAATAAACCTATTTTGGGGGGTTTTGGGGTGGGGCGCCCCCTCCCCCCCCCAAGTACTTGGGCACAATTTTTAATATGAAATTCGTACTCTACACTTGAATACCTTTCAATTTTCAATATTTCTCCAGTGAGCTTCACATGTTCGACTTCCTAAAGACAATTTCTTATTTATTCTGTGCAAACGCTCACCTGCCTAGCTAATTGTAGACATAATACGAAACGTGTTTAATTAAATATCCTTCGAATAAATTTTAAATTAAATAATAAAAAAATAAACCAAATTACCGGCTTCCTTTTAGATTTTATGTTAATGAAATTATTACCAGCCTTGCCACAAAACTAATTTCCTGTCCGAGAAACAACAACATCCAAAGGTCTTGCCTAAAATGTCCTCTCACGCAAGCACACACTAGCACGCATATGGGGGAAGAGAGTTTTTTTTTATTTTTAAACACATACACACATAACTGGTAGGAAATTTCATAATTAAATACTGCCTCTCTCATCCCTTTTTCCATACCTCTTTTGTTGCTTACGGTATACATTTAAAAAAATTGTTGTCCATTAATGTTTACCGTAAGAGTTCATTCGTCCATTCGTATATTCAGCTCTGCGAGCGTCTGAATGTCTAATGGTCTGCTGGCTAAGTGTTCATCACCCAAATGGACATGGCATGCATTTGAGCCAATTATATTTTGAAAGTGGCACAGCATTGACTTTAAACAGCATTTAAGAGCGATTTTTTAACAGAGAGTTAGTGAGCCCAGTAAACGCAAAGGGCAATTTTGTAAATTAAAATTAGAAAAAAATGTGTGTTTAAAATGAGTTCGCATGCAATGCACCGGAAACGGAAGTATTGAATAACTAAAAATAAGCATCTCAGTGGAATTGAGGCAAGGCAAAATGCATTAGAGGTAGGACGAAAATTAAATATGGCATATCGTTTTAGTAGCACTTTAAAATTGGTAAAGGTATACACAAATATAGAAAATTTTTTCGTTGGTACACTCAAAGGAAAAAAATAAAATAAATTTTCTTTAAAGAAAAGCTTTAGTAAAATTTTCTTTAAACACAAAAATTTTTCCTTAGGAAAAATCTCTCAAAAGACTAAATTTTAGTAAAATTTTCCCTAAAGACTACATTTTAGTAAAATTTTCCCTAAGGACCACCTTTTAGTAAAATTTTTTCTTAGGACAAAATTTAGGTCAATTTTTTTTTAAAGACAAACATTTTCTTTAAGTACAAAATTTTAGTACAATTTCTCTCAAAACAAAATTTAGTAAAATTTTCACCAAAGACAAATTTTTGTAAATTTTTTTCTAAAGATGAAACTAAAGCAAAATTTTCTTTTAAAACAAAATCTTAGTAAAATAATGTCCAAAGAAAAATTGAATTCATTTTGTTGTTAGTTTGTTGTTGAAACGCAAAAAACGGAAAAATTTAAGTAAAATTTTCTCTTTAAAATAGTTTTAGTAAAGTTTTCTTTAAACACAAATTTTTTCCTTAGGAAAAATCTCTCTAAAGACTTAATTGTAGTAAATTTTCCCTAAAGAAAATTTTCCATAACGACAAATTTTCAGTCAAATTTTCTCTAAGAACAAAATTTAAGTAAAATTTTCTCTAAAAACAAAACCTTAGTAAAATTTTTTTCTAAAAACTAATTTTAGTAAAATTTTCACCAAAGACAAATTTTTATAATTTTGTTTCTGAAGAAAAAATAAATATATTCTCTATGTTGTAAAAATATTGTCTTAAGAAAAATTGAAGTCATTTTGTTGTTGGTTTGTTGTTGAAGCGCAAAGAACGGAAAAATTTAAGTAAAATTTTTCCTAAAGAAAAGATTTAGTAAATTTTTTTTTAAGACAAAATTTTAATAAAATTTTTGCTTTAGGGAAAATCTCTATGAAGACTTTAAAGACAAAATTTTAGTAAACTTTTTTCTTTAGGGAAAATCTCTCTGAAGATTTTATTTAAGTAAAATTTTCCTAAAGACTACATTTAAGTAAAATTTTCCTTAACGACAAATTTTTAGTCAAATTTTCTCCAAGGACAAAATTTTAGTAAAATTTTTTGCAAAGACAAAAATTTGCTCTAAAAACAAAAATGAAAAAATTTTCTCTAAAAACAAATTTGGGTAAATTTTTCACCAATGGCATAATTTTAGGCACATTTGCTCTCAAGAAAATATGTTAGTAAAATTTCCTCTTAAGACAAAATTTTAGTAAAATTTTGCCTAAAGAAAAAATTTAAGTCATGTTGTTTTTAGTTAGGACTAAAGAAGGGTAAAAAACGGAAATCTTTTATTAAAATATTCACTAAAGAAAAGTTTAGGTAATATTTTCTTTTCTAAATTTTTTTCTTAAGGAAAAATCTCTCTTAAGACTTTCAAGACAAAATTTTAGTAAATTGTTTAGTGAAAATCCCTCTAAAGACTAAATTTTAGTAACATTTTCCCTTAAGACTACATTTTAGTAAAATTTTCTGGAAACCAAAACCTTAGTAAAATTTTCTCTAAGGACACACTTTTTCTCTAAAAAGAATATTAAGTAAAACTTCCACCAAAGACAAAACTTTAGGAATAATTGCTCTTAAGAAAAAATGTTAGTAAAAATTTTCTTTTAAGACAAGCTTTTAGTAAAATTTTCTCTTAAGTCAAATATTTAGTAAAATTTTCTCAAAAGACAAAATTTAAGTAAATTTTTTATAAAGATAACACCAAAGGCGACATTTTAGGAATACTTGGTCTCAAAAATTGTTTGCTAAATTGTAGTAAAATTTTCTTTAACGACAAATTTTTAGTAAAATTTTCGAAAAAAAAAAACAAAACCTTAGTAAAATTTTCTCTATGGACAAAATAGTAGTAAAAATTTTGCTAAGGACAAACATTTTCTCTAAAAACAAAGCTAATATTTAGGAATACTTGTTTCAAGAAAAAATGTTAGTAAAATTTTCTCTTAAGACCAGTAAAATTTTCTATTAAACAAAATTTTCTCAAAAGAAAAAAATTTAAGTAAAATTTGTTCTTAAGAAAACATTTTAGTAAAATTTTCTCTGAAAACAAAAGTTCAGCAATTTTGAAGACAAAATTTTAGTAAAATCTTTTCAATAATCAAAATTTAGTAAAATTATCTCTAAAGACAACATAAAAGTAAAAATTTTTTAACGGCATTTTTAGTAAAATTTTCTTAAAAGAAAAAATTTTAGCTAAATTTCTCTAAAGACAACATTAAGTAAAATTTTCTATAAAGACTAAATTTTTGTAAATTTTTTTCCGATAACAAAATTTATGTAAAATTTTCTTTGAAGGCAAGAGTTTAGTTAAAATTTCTCTGTACACAAAACTGAAGTAAAAAATTTTCTAAAGACAAAGTCTTAGAGAATTTCTCTTAGGACAAGATTTCAGAACAATTTTTTCTAAAAACAAAATTTTCTCTCAAACAAACCCTTCGTAAAATTTTTTCTAAACACAAAATTTTAGTAAAAATTTGTCCTTGTCTAAAGACAAAAGTTTGCCAAAACTTTCTCTAAAGACAAAACTTTAGTAACATGTTCTTTAAAAAGATAATCTTAGTAAATTTAAACAAAATTTAAGAACATTGTTTTCTGAAAACAACATTTTAGTATAATTTTCATTAAACATAAAATTTAAGTAAAATGTTCTTTTAAGGCAAAATTAAATTAAACAAAATTTTTGTAAAATTTTCTCTGAAAACAAAATTTAAGTAAAACTTGTTGTGAAACAAAATTTTAGTAAAATTTTCACTAAAGATAAAAACTTAGTAAAATTTTCTCAAAAAACAAAATCTTAGTACAATTTTCTCTAAAAACAAAGCCTAAGTAAAAATTTCTCTTAAGATAAAATTTGGCTTTTTTTAAGATAAAATTTAATTGGAATTTTCTCTTATGACAAAATTATAGTAAAATTTTTTCTTAGACCAAATTTCAATGAAGTTTTAAAAAGTTGAGTTTTTGTTATAGAATTTTTATTTTTCAATTTTTTTTATTATTGACTCCCCTTTCACTTTCCACTGGAAATAACTGTCACCATATTTTCTGTTTCTTGTTGACTGCCCTTAATACACCATGTGCCATTTTATAAAATGCTCCCATATCCATTGCTAATATATGCAGGCCAGGTTGAAATCCATTCCATTTCAATGCAGAGGTAATGGCATAAATTTGTGATGCATATGAAGTACGTGCAACATATGCTGCACACACGCCACGCTCATCTCTATGCTGGGGCTTTTATGAGCCACGAGCATGCAGGCTAAATTAAAAACAAGAAAAACTTAAATATTGCCAATGCGAGGTCAAATATTGCAAAACTGCAGCCAAAGAGTGGAGGTGCTAGACCATCACAACCACCAGCCACCCACCACCAACCACCACCACATGCCATATACAAAATGGATATATGTGTGGTTGGTACGTGTTCAAAGCAAATTACCTCTAAGGCAGCCAATCATTATTAAGGTCTTCTATTGGCCAAATTGGAATTACAAATAATTATTTGAGGTGTTCGACGTTTACAAACACAACACCGCTGCTTACCAATTATCCTAATGAAGAAATATTACCACAATTTGGGTTAATGCAAAATTCTATTAAATTTGTATTTTCCCCCACCCCCAATTATTTTGCGATAGGATCTAAAGAAAAGGCAACTCGTGTTTAAAATTATAAGCCACAAATTGGAATTTTAAAAAAGCCACTCCACCAACCTAAAACCCCCATCATTTGGAGTTTACTAGGATGTAGGAGTAAAGGCAAACATATCCTTAAAACCCATTATGACAAAGGATGTGGGACGCAAGACAATGTTGTGGCAGGGAAATTCACACAAAAACAGTAAGAAAACATTCAGCCCTCACACATAAAATTGGGGTTGTGTTTAAAGAACCTCAATTGGTGGGCCACATTCGTTGTTATTTTTCTTGGAATTGAAACTCGTCTTTGTTGGTAGTTGCACGAAAGTGGCAGTGGTCACTTACACGTCCTGCCTGAACAACATGCAGGACTACTACAACAGATCCTTTTATACCCCAAAGGCTGACATGAAAAGAGTAGTGGCACAGTGGCAACGCCAACTACTACTTCAAAAGAGTATGCATACACACACACACAGCCAAACACACACATGAATACCATTTGTGTTAGCTGTGACCTAAAAAAAGTCTAAAATAGATATGAAATCTTAGATACAAAACACAAAGGACCATGACAGACATTGACACAAGTGTTCATTCACAAACTATTTGCTTAAATATAAGCGAACAAATAAGAAAGAAAAAGAGTTGAAAGGAGTGCTAAATTGCATATGCTCTCAATTTCTCAAACAAAGCAAGTTGTTTGTGGGAATAGGGCAATTTGGATAAAGCAATGACCTGAACATCGAAATAGTTTGAACAAGTAAAAGGGCATAAAGTTCGGCCGACCTGAACTATGGACGCCCAATGCATAGCCTTCAATAGGGAAGTCCGATATAGTCCGTCTTCAAATTTAACCTTTCTATGGACAAAAAAGAAGAAACTATGCAAGGTTTTAGCCAAACACCTCTTTTCTTAAAGACTGTAGCGGTGTTGAATAGGGTACTACATATTTTGATATCCGAAGGGGGGAGGGCGGACCCTCCCCCATACCCCAATTTTCAAAAAAAGCCAGATCTCGGAGATGCCTGCACCGATTTTTGTACGCTACCTTATGGTACCCCAAAAACACGAAATTAGTTTAAAATTTTTGAGTCCAATAACCTGGGGGGACGCCCCATCCCAAAACCCACCAGGGCGGACATATTTACCGATTGGGACAATATGGGTATCAAATGAAAAATATTTAAGAGTAGAGTACCAAAGTAATATACAAATTTCGCCCAAAGTGTTCGGAAGGGTCCACCCCACCCAAAAACCCCCCAACTGGACTCTTTCACCGCTTTGGGCAATATGGGTATCAAAGGAAAGGCATTTTAAAGTAGAGTACAAATCCGTCATTAAAATTTATCCCTTGGTGTTTGAAGGGCCTCCCCACCCCCAAAACCCTTCCCGCTCGGACATGTTTACCGATTGGGACAATATGGGTATCAAACGAAAAGTATTTAAGAGTAGAGTACGAACTTGATATACAAATACCCCCTAAAGTTTTCGGGGGTCCCTCACCCCCAAAAAGCACCCCAACAGGGCTCTTTCACCGCTTTGGGCAATATGGGTATCAAATGAAAGGTATTTAAAAGTAGAGTAAAAATCTGACATAGAAAATTAATCCTTGGTGTTTGAGAGGCATCCCCACCCCTCAAATCTGAACGAGACCCCCTTGCCCTCAATATCTTGATAGCCTCGTTACAAATTCTTGACCTAATGGGGCTCTAACAAAATTGTACTCTAGCACGATGTTGATATTACTTCAGGTCCGCACCTTTAACCTATGGCAATTGAGACTCAAATTAAAGAAATTTGAGAGTAGAGCACAATGCTGATATTTTTTCAGGGCTAAGTACGGGCAAATGCTGGCAACATTTGTGAGATACTATGCCATGTATAACTTCTCTCCAACGAGGTGTCGCACTGCATCACGCCGTTCGAACTGGGCTATAGACGTTCGCCCCTTTTCCTTAGTAATGTTCATGGCCAAAATTTGTTGTTTGTTTGTAAGTACGTGGGTGGCCGCCCCATCCTGCATACCCCTCAAAATGGACATATTTGTGGATTATGGCAAAAAGAGGCTCAAATCAGTATCTGTTTCTTGGCCAAGTGTTTCAAGGACGCCTCACCTTATAAACTCCCCCTTAACCACATATATATATACCGACTATAGCAATATTTAGCTCCTATGTGATTTTCGGGAGTTGAGTATAAATCTGATACCCACTTTTGAGCCCAAGAGTTTGGCTACTCAAATCCACCACCAAATCCAAGAGAATGAAATAGATCTAAAATCCAAACTTTAATGGGCGGACCCTCCCCTTATCCTATTTCCAAACACGCCAGATCTCGAAGATGGGTGGGATGTCAAGGGGGCCGCCCCAACTCCAAAGCCACCAGCCAAATGGAATATAAACCAATAATGACAATATGGGACTCAAATGAAAGGAATTTGAGACCAGAGCACGAATTTGTATATGGGGATGCGGCTCACCTCCAAAAACAGCCCCATACTGACCATATTTACCGACTATAGCAACACAAGGCTCCAATGAAAGTTATTTGGGAGAAGAGCACCAATATAACATCCATATTGGCTCGGAATATCTGAAAGGGCGTACCAGCACCCCCAAACAGGACTTATTTCCTGCCAGGGCCTGTATAGGGCTCAACTAAAGAGAGTGAAAGAAGGCGCTGCGAAGCGGGCCCTGCCCAGCTAGTCTTATATATGAAATTCAATTTGTGTTTGTTTGTTTGCTCCGTATAGACTCAAAAACGGTTGAACCGATTACCTTGAAATTTTCACAGATTGTGTAGGTTGGTATGGAAGGAAACATAGGCTACATAATTTTTTGTTAATGGGGGGGGGGGGGGGCGTACCCTCCCCCTTATCCCAAAAGTACTACCCAAAAATAAAAGTGGACCGATCAAAACAATATGGGACTCAAATGAAAGGTATAGTACGAATTTCATAATAAAAGTTGGGTCCAAGTACCTGGGGAGGGGGGGGGGGGGGGTCGCCTCAGCCCCAAACCCCCCATAAAATAGGTTTATTTGACAACCACGTCAATATGGGACTCAAATGAAAGGTATTCGGGAGTAGATTACGAATATGGTCAGGAAGTAAGAACAGACTTTATAATTTATTGATAACGGAAGGGGGCGGACCCTCCACCGTTACCCCAATAACACCATCCAAAATCAAAAGTGGATCGATAAGGACAATATGGGTATCAAATGAATAGTATGCGGGAGTAGATAAGGAATCTAGCATACAAATTTATGTCGAAGTATAGGGGTCACCTCACCCCCACAAATATGCCCAAAATGGCCCCAATAGCCAATCACGGATATATGGGACTCGGTTTGTTTGTTCCGTATAGACTGAAAAACGGCACAACCGATTTTCTCGAAATTTTTCGGTATCGGAAGGGGGGGACGGACCATCCCCCTTATGCCAAAAACATCACCCAAAATCAAAAGGGGACCTAACGGGACAATATAGGTATCAAATGAAAGGTATTGGAGAGCAGAATACGCATATGGTATTCAAATTTGAGTCTAAGTACCCATCGGGCCGACCCAACCCCAAAACTTCCCCAAACAGACATATTGGACGTTCATTTCAATATGGGGCTCAAATGATAGGTATTCGGGAGTAGCTTTCGAGTCGGGCATACAAAATCAGATCGAAGTATGGGGGGTCACGCCACCCCTTAAAAACGCAATTGGACCCATTAGGACTATATGATAATTGGCTGAACCGATTTTCTTAAAATTTTCATAGATTGTGTACATTTGTCTGGAGGGAAACATAGGCTATATGATATTTAGATATCGGGTGGAGGCGGACCCTCCCCCTTACCCCAAGAACGTCAAGTGGTCTGATGGGCACAATAAGGGTATCAAATGCAAGGTATTGAAGACCAGAAAACGAATATGCTATTAAAATATGGGTCGAAATACCCAGCGGGCCGCCAAACCCCAAACCCCAACCCAGAAACTCCTCTAAATAGATATATTCGACGTTCCTATCAATATGGGACTCAAATGAAAAGTATTAGGCAGTAGATTACAAATATGGCATACAACATTAGGTCTAAGTAATGGGAGGTCGCCCACCCCCAAAATACCCCCAAATGGGCATATTAGCTGACCATGATTACATGGGACTGAAAGGAAAGATGTTAGGGAGTAGATTACGAATATGACATTAAAATTTGCATTCAAGTCTAGATGGCGCTTTTCCTCCTAAAGATACGTCAAATGGGTTATGTGACCCATTATGACAATATGAGACTCAAATGGAAGGTATGTGAGGGTAGAAAACGAATTTGATATCCAATTTTGAAGCCAGGTGTTTTGGGGTACGCCCTAAAGCACCCCCTAAGCTGAACTTCATTTCCGTTGGGAATAAAGAACGAATTTGATATCTATTTTCAGTGTAAAGTGCCGTTGGCCGCCCCAGCCTCAAAAATCCTCCAAACGGTTCATGTTTACCGGCCATGGCAATATGGGGCTCAAATCAAAAGGGATTTGAAAGTGCAGCATGAATTTGATATCCATATTTGAGTCGAAATGTCTGAGGTGCCATCCCTCCCCTAATGAGAACATTACCCTAAGGAAGAACATTACCACTAGAAACCGAGAAGGGGCAAATTCTCACACATCAAAGAGTGTTTTCCGATACAAGTTTAAACTCAATGATAAGGGACCTTTTTTATAGCCGACTCCGAACAGCGTCCCGCAGTGCGACACTTCTTTGGGGGCTTTAATGCGCATAACATTTCATGGCATTCTCCCCTAGGTAACGACCAGCGTGGCATAGCTTTGGCAGAGCAGATTGAAGGCTCACGTTTTGCACGGTGAACGAGGAGGTGCAGTAGCTCGCCAGACATTTCCATTGCATCCCCAGATCTCTACAAGTTAAAACTCAATTATAAGGGACCTTTTTTATAGCCGCGTCCGAACGTCGTCCCGCAGTGCGACACTTTTTTGGGGAAAATTTTTTAAATGACCATGCATGGCATTTTGCCTCGCAAATATCGCCAACATTAAGAGGGGATAAACACCGCTTTACCCGATGTTCTCGCCAGTATTCGAACGCGTTCTGCGTCATAGGCTACAATGGCACGAATTCGATATCCGCATTCAGGGCGAAGTGTCCCCATCCTAAAAAGATTTTGGAGAGTTATAGAAGGCGCAGCGGAGCGGGCCCGGTTCCGCTAGTATAGTTATAAGACTGAGTGCATTTTTGTATGGCTCATGCATGAATGTAGGGCTCATTGTTAAGTTTGTCTTAATCATTTCATAGCGAAGCGATTATGAACCTCCAATGAAGCCACTGTCTTGTTTGTAGAAGACAACGATGTGTTAACATCCGCATACTGCCACACAAAAACCAACGCTGAATCCACCACCTTATACACATTTTCTAATTTCCACAAATAAAAACAGAACATGTGTATCTATGTTGGATTTATTCTCAATGTTTGTATCTATGTAAAAGCTTTACATTGAAAATAAAATCAAATTCTAAGAAAAAAACAAAATGGAAAGGAGAGCAGAAAACAAGTAAAAGCGTGCTAAGTTCGTCCCGGTCGAATCTTGGAAACCCACCACCATAGATTCTGTTAAAAACATATGCAAACTAAATTTAGACGACTGGTCAGCAGGGGCTTTTGAAGAAGACACCTGGTTCGAGTCTTAAGGACTAGGCAGAACCTATTCTTTCATCGCATGCCTATAATTTGCATAGACCATCGGCCTTCGCCGGCAAACCAACACGCTGTTTAAGAGGTTGGAATATTACAAGACGTATCGCTTTTAGGGTTATTGAGAGAGATGCCAAAGATCCTAAGACTCTCACAAAGAGGGAGTGAGACTCCCTCAATTGGGCTCGGGAATTCGCTGCACAGGCTAACCCAAAGACTACATGTCTAGATTCGAAAACTGCACCGCAGTCAGCCAAGAGGATGCGATCACGTGGAGGGCATCCCATGCCTAAAAGAACTAGGGCGAATAACAACGATCTGGATGGTTCAATGATAGGAACTAGAAGGCATCTTCCTTCTTCTGTTCTTGTGGTATCACAATGGACGAAAACGTCTATGTGAATCTGATGGCAGACTGCCACTTAAACCTTACCTCAACTAAGGGCTCAAGAAGTCAAATCGGAAGAACGGTTTATATGGAAGCTATATCTAAATCTAAACCGATATGGCCTATTTGCAATCCCCAATGACCTACAGTGTACGTGTTCGTCCTGTTTTCGTCATGGGAGAGGCACATCCCGGAGTGCCTTCTTCGCACGCTTCTGGTACGTGCCGGGATTGAAAAGAACTCTGAACCCTGGTTCTGTTCGGTTTCCCAGAGCCGCCTACATCATCAATCGGTGGTCGATGATGTAGGCGCAACTCCCAACCTCTCCCGTGCGGCAATATACGTCACTGCAACATCCCAGCCCCAATATTGCAAGGCCAATGCCGGGAAATGTATCATTTTTGCAGCTGAATTGCATCGGTTTCCGTGGCAAGAACGACGAGATTATGGACGTAGGGATCGCTCAAGGAATGGAGGTGGAGGATTGGCCTTCGTGATTTACCTGCTTGCCTGTTCATTGGGATAGCAGTCAGATCCGGTACTGCCGAGATAGCACTATACAACGTATTCATACCGCCGGTTGGTAGCTGTGTGCCACTTAATGGCCAAGTTTACAACCCCGACATAATTGAGTTACTATCTGACCATAATCGTCCTATTCTAGGGGACTTTAATGCGCATCACATTTCATGGCATTCTCCCCTAGGTAACGACCAGCGTGGCATAGCTTTGGCAGAGCAGATTGAAGGCTCCACGTTTTGCATGGTGAATGAGTGTGCCCCCACTAGGATTACGAGGAGGTGCAGCAGCTCGCCAGAAATTTCCATTGCATCCCCTGACCTCCTTAGTGAGTATCCTGGAAAGCCGTCATTTCACCTCCCCATAATTCTCAACATCGAACGACCACCCGACTTCATAACCTCTGAGCGCCGGACTTTTATCAATCAGAAAAAGGCCGATTGGGCTAGCTTCAGAGAATATAAAAATCGCCGTCTCAGTGAACTACCACCCCCCTCGGATGTGCTAGTTGCCGAGAGGAAATTCCGAGACACATTAACGCAGCAGCCGCTCGCTTTATACCAGCCGGTCTAATACCCCAAGTGCGGCTCAATTTCTCGCCGCAGGCAGTGATACTCGTAGACGAGCGTAATGGGGTTCACTATACGAACCCCAATAATCCTAAAATCGGCGAGCTGAATTTAAAAATAAACAGGGTAGTCAATGAATAGAGGCGGAATTTGTTGTCGGAACACTTGGAGCAATGTAACTTAGGCACCGATTTAGGCAAGCTGTGGTCTACTGTTAAGGCCAGGTTGTTCCATCGTCAATTTATTGTGCATGCCGAGAAAGACAGGGCAAGGAGGAGAGCCATTCGCCGTATCCGTGGACTCCGAGCCGATTGATAGCCGTCACTATTTACCGTGGGCGAAGATACGAATGTCATCCGTGGCGCCAAATCATCTAAGGCGTTGGGCCCCGACGGAATCTCTACACTGAAGCTGAAAAATTTGGATTTACCTGAAGTTGAGTGCCTTACCACTGTCCTCAACCTGTCATTGAACACTCTTATAGTTTCCGATGTCTGGAAAATGGGCAGAGTGATCCCGCTACTGAAGCCCAAGTAAGGGGAAATCGTACAGACTGATCTCCCTTCTCTCACCAGTAGCAAAGACGCGTGAGGTAATACTCTTCCTGAGCCTCGTAGGAGAATTTCAATTCGCCGAGCATCAACATGGATTTCGAAGACTGCGTAGAACAACAACAGCTTTACATGCCATCACCGCACACATTTGCCGTGGCTTCAATCAGCCCAGGCCAAGTGATCGGATTGTTCTCGTGGCACTGGACCAATCGAAGGCATTCGAAACGGTCAGTCATGCCAAACTATTTGAGGACATCGCCAACACGTCCCTCCAGCCAGGCCTGAAATGTTGGGTCGCGATTTGTGGAGTTTAGGGATAAGAAGTCAAAGCACCGAAGAGTGAAAAAGGGAGTTCCCCAAGGTGGGGTGATATCTCCGGCACTGTTTAAGCTCTACCTATCCTTCATTCTACCCCCTCCAGACGGCATAGAGATCGTATCATATGCGGATTATTAAATTGAAATTGATGGTCGACGGAGTGACAATTCCGACCATCAAGTGTCGCAAAATACTTGGCGTCATATTTGACAGCTCTTACGAATTCTCCACACATGCCATAGCGATTTGATGATTTGGTGATGGTCGACGGAGTGACAATTCCGACCAACAGGTGTCCCAAATTTTTGACAAATATTTGACAGCTCTTACACATTCTCCCCACAAGCCACAGATATTTGCGATAAAGTCAAAAGTAAAAAAACAAGGTCCTCAAGTCACTTGCCGGCAGCACTTGGGGTGCAGACAAAGAAACCTTGTTGACCACGTACAAAGCAATTGGCCGATCTGTGGTAAGTTATGCAGCACCAGTGTGGTCTCGTCAGCTCTGTGAATATTCAGAACTGTCACAATGCCGCCCTCCGAACTGCGACGGGCCGTCTCCTCTGCTCTCATGTGGACCACTTTCATTAGAAGACAAAGATTCTAGCAGTGCGAAGACATAACCCAAATCATCGACCATCCAAATCATCACCTTGTGGATACCCACCGCCAAGAAGCCTTACGGTAGATCTACATGATCTAGAGCGTGAGGTTCAGCGCTACAAGAGAGAACCTCTAGATCAAGTGGCATATCAAGCGGGTCTAGACAACATTCATGCAGACACTGTATCAGATGCGGTAAATGGCTACCGGGTAAATGTAGTTCATGGAGAACGACCGCCTGCCATTGCACCTGAGGAAATTGACCACCCCTGGCAAACCAGAATAGTTCTGGCTCAATTACGTTCCGGTAAATGCAGCCGCCTCAACTTCTACAGAGCAAGGATTGATGCCGACGTGCAAGATGTATGTGCCAATTCTGACCATGGACCACACGACACACGCCACACGCCACCTGTTTAACTGCCCAGCCAAACCCACTCGACTCAGACCCAGATTGCTCTGGACACACCCCAACTTAGTCGCAGATTTCCTGGATCTGGATATTCGGCAGAACCAGCTGACGGAAGAAAAAACACAACAAACTGCTACAACAACAACCTACATCTGTGGGAAATTTCAAGCGGCTAGCTTTACGCGTTCTACCGCTGTCGTGATTTTGACAGACGGACGTACATGGCTAGATCAACTCAGAACGTCAATATAGGGTCTTAGGTCAATATCTTGAGGTGTTACAAACGGAATGACTAGATTTGTATACCCTCATCCTATGGTAGTGGGTATACAAAAAAAAACAACACCAATGTTGTGAATGAAAAGAAAAGTTAAAAAACTAATATTGTAGTTGCGTGCAACAAGGGAAAAAATTAGCTGGAAAAATAATAAATAAATGTAAATTTTAAATTTACTCCTATTAGTGCAGAAGCCGTGTAAAAAATACAACTACCGAGTTTTCTAACAAAAAAAAAAACCATTTCAGACAACAAAAAAGTTTAAAGTCATAGCGAAAGTGAGAGAGAGAGAGAAGGAGAGCGAGCTATAAGTCCATCACAATAATGAATTTCAAATTAGTAGCGATAAGCCTTAAAATAAAAATATTTGCCTTTGAAATTCAAACCAGACCAGTGGCACAATGCAGAGCAGACCATAGGGATTTAGCAAATACCCAGAACGACGATGCAGAGTAGGAAGGAGCGAAAGGCTTGGTGGGTGGTTTGTGAGCCATGATGTATTTGAGGTCATCTTGGCTGATGTTGTTGCATCACTGCGTCATTTTGCTTAACCCACTTTACGGTCTGTCTGTCGTTCTAGTTCTCAATTGCTTGGACAGCCTTTGGGTGGTTAAAGGAAAAGAAGGAAGAAAAACTAAAAAAAAATTGAAAAAAAGAGATGGCCAGGGCGGACATCACTTCTAAACAAAGTTTCTTGTGCTGTATTTTAGCTAAGTATTTTTTTCAAAAAAACCTTTTAGTAGACCGACAATTTTCCCCCTAAACTCTTGTATAAAAAACGATTTGCAGATGTTTCCTTGTTCCGAAAGATGGAAGTTAACAGCCCATACCTACCAAGCATACTTGTACTTCCATTACTTTGCATTGCGTTTGTTTTATGACTAAACCTTTCATCATGGCTTAATAATTTATGCTGATGTTGATGTAGGTATGTAGGCGGTGACTGGTGTTTAAATCAACGAAACCAAGGATACCCACTCCCCGCTATTTGTCGTCCATAGATTGTTATCAAGTCAAATTAACAATAATTACTTCTGTACTAAGCATTAAGTGTTTACTTTGTTTTAATTTGCAATTAAAACTTTTTTTGGAGGGTCGCGAAATGGCATAGCATGTATTTCTCATGACAGTGAGATAGTGTTGCCTACTTTTAGGAGAATTTTCAATTTTCCGAAGAAATGAAAAATTAAAAAATAAAATAAAATAAAGTAAAATATAATAAAATAAAGTAAAATATAATAAAATAAAATGATATAAAATAAAATAAAATAAAATAAAATAAAATAAAATAAAATAAAATAAAATACAATAAAATAAAATAAAATAAAATAAAATAAAATAAAATGAAATAAAATAAAATAAAATAAAATAAAATAAAATAAAATAAAATAAAATAAAATAAAATAAAATATTGGGTTGCCCCAAAAGTAATTGCGGATTTTTCATATAGTCGGCGTTGACAAATTTTTTCACAGCTTGTGACTCTGTAATTGCATTCTTTCTTCTGTCAGTTATCAGCTGTTACTTTTAGCTTGCTTTAGAAAAAAAGTGTAAAAAAAGTATATTTGATTAAAGATCATTCTAAGTTTTATTAAAAATGCATTTACTTTCTTTTAAAAAATCCACAATTACTTTTTGGGCAACCCAATAAAATAAAATAAAATAAAATGAAATAAAATAAAATGAAATAAAATAAAATAAAATAAAAATAAAATAAAATAAAATAAAATAAATTAAATTAAATTAAATTAAATTAAAATAAAATAAAATAAAATAAAATAAAATAAAATAAAATAAAATAAAATAAAATAAAATAAAATAAAAATAAAATAAAATAAAATGAAATAAAATAAAATAAAATAAAATAAAATAAAATAAAATAAAATAAAATAAAATAAAAATAAAATAAAATAAAATAAAATAAATTAAATTAAATTAAATTAAAATAAAATAAAATAAAATAAAATAAAATAAAATAAAATAAAATAAAATAAAATAAAATAAAATAAAATAAAATAAAATAAAATAAAATAAAATAAAATAAAATAAAATAAAATAAAATAAAATAAAATAAAATAAAATAAAATAAAATAAAATAAAATAAAATAAAATAAAATAAATGAAAATAAAATAAAATAAAATAAAATAAAATTAAATTAAATAAAAATAAAAGAAAATAAAATAAAATAAAATAAAGTAAAAAAATAAAATAAATAAATAATTGAAAATAAAATAAATCTCAGATTAAAGACCGAAGCATATTCGGCACAGTTTTTGGAAGTCAAACCAGAACACCATGTGTAAAATTGCAGTCAAATCGAATAAGAATTACACTCTTCAGTGACTAGAAGTCCAATCTGGAGATCGGTTCACATGACAGCTATATCAGGTTTTCAGCCAAATCGGATACGAATTGCGCCCTCTAGAGCCTCAAGAAGTCAAGATCCGAGATCGGTTTATATGCCAGCTATACGCGTAAAAAGGCGTCTGGGTGATGGAAAATTCTTGCCAAAACTTGCTAGTTTTTATACTTCTCAAAGGGTTTCAGCCGATTCATGCCATATTTGGCACATATGTTGAAGGTCATAGGAGAAGCCTTTGTACCAAATTTCACTCAAATCGGGTAGGAATTGTGACCTTGGGGTTCTCAAAAATTCAAAATCCAGGATCGGCAGATATTAGAGCCATATCTCAATATGGATCGGTATGGCCCAATTATAATCTCAACCGACCTATATTAGTAAGAAGTATTTGTGCAAAATTTCAAAAGTCTGGTTTCTTCGACAGACGGACACCTCTTAGAATGTCAAGACGATAACCATGAACCATGACTTGTGTATCAGCATCTGGAATGCCGAAACTCTGTATAAAAAGGGCGCAGTATATCCACTGGCGGAGGTACTGGAGAAATTCAGGGCAGATTAACACACCGAGAGATTACCGCCTATATTATAGCTGCCATGAAACGAGGCATGGATTTGGCAGTGGATTTGTGGTTAGCCAGAGACTGAAACAGCTTGTCTTTAGGTTTATTCCGGTGGATGAGAGGCTAGCCAAAATTCGCATAAAAGACAAATTTTTCAACATCAACCCGGCGTAATACAAGGACGAACATTCGAAGGATATTTCCGACGAGTGCCTACAAAGAGAATAAGACCGCTGTGCCGCCCATGATATTATTGGGTTGCCCAAAAAGTAATTGCGGATTTTTCATATAGTCGGCGTTGACAAATTTTTTCACAGCTTGTGACTCTGTAATTGCATTCTTTCTTCTGTCAGTTATCAGCTGATACTTTTAGCTTGCTTTAGAAAAAAAGTGTAAAAAAAGTATATTTGATTAAAGTTTATTCTAAGTTTTATTAAAAATTCATTTACTTTCTTTTAAAAAATCCGCAATTACTTTTTGGGCAACCCAATAAAATCGTTCTGGAAGGTTTTAATGAGAAATTAGGGGTGGAAAATATCTATGGCCCAACAGTCGGAAAATTTAGCCTACATGAAGAAATTTCCGATAATGGGTAGAGGCTAATAGACTGTGGCAAAGAACATGGTAGTTAGCAGCACCAAATTCCAGATCAAAACACGAGAAATCTAATAGATCATGATCTGATAGATGGAGGTCATTCAACCAGTGTGTCAGATGTACGTTCGATTCGAGGAATGAACATAGATTCGGATCATTACAATGTTGCAGCAAAAGTTTGCACTCGTCTTAGTGAGGCGAGATACGGTAGCTGGATCTCGAAAAGCTGCAAACACAACAGGAGGCAAGGGCATACTCCACTCGGTTGACCCAATAGCTTGAAGAAAGCGATCCTTGTTCCGATAGTTTAATAGAGCAACAAAAAAAAACATTGTCCACGCCAGGGAAAGAGCTGGAACATCCGTTATTGGTTACCAGGAGCCTCCCCAAGGATCCCATGCTATGATCAGAAGTGCCAAAGAGCTACTGAACCCAAGTAAGCCCCAATGAACCGTCTGCAGAACTTAATACACACCTATACCTTTTATTCATCGATTTCGAGCGTGCTTTTGACACACTTTCGCCAAATTCAATGTGGAGCAAGCTGTTGAATAAGGCCATCCTGTATAGGAATGCTGAAGCTTCAAGCCGTTTCAATGGAAAAGAGAGCCGACTTTTCAGGATCGCTAAAGGAGTGAAGCAAGGCTGCATCCTGGCACCGAAGTTATTTTTAACTTTATTAGACTTCGTATTAGAAGCAACTTATGCTGAGGGAGACCCTATGGCATAAGCTGGAAAATTAAAGACCTTCTCGGAGACATTGACTACGAGAATGATATATGCCCCTTCGCGCACCACTTCGAGCACATAAAGGCGAAACTGGAACGATTGAATTAAAATGCTGCCAAAGTAGGCCTGAGGATAAACATAGCAAAGTACAAATAGATGAAGATAGGAACATCAAATCTGACACCGCTCACTACAAACGATCATGTCATTGAGGACGGAGGATCAGAGGTAGACATACGCGTTTGTATAAACAAGGCTAGAAGCGCCTTTCTTAAACTCATAATGCGGTGTTTTGCTCAGCCTAATAAATGAGTGGCGATCATATGAATACTCGTTCAATCATTTTCAAGCTTCGTATACCACAGCTTATAACCTCGTCTTCACCCGTGGCGGTGTTATGCTCAGCATAACGATATGAGTGGCGATCGTATGAATACACGTTCAATCATTTTCAAGCCTCGCATACCACAGCTTAGAACCACATATTTACCCATGGCGGTGATAAAAGTGAATGTAAGAGGAAAATGGCAACACCGCATGAACATAACTCATTGACTCGAATCATAATTGCG
Organism: Stomoxys calcitrans; assembly: GCF_963082655.1. Classification (NCBI taxonomy): domain Eukaryota; kingdom Metazoa; phylum Arthropoda; class Insecta; order Diptera; family Muscidae; genus Stomoxys; species Stomoxys calcitrans. The sequence goes on along the minus strand of NC_081553.1, from coordinate 101,470,773 downwards.
ATGTTGCTTTTGCAACAATGAAAAAAGTCCATTTATTTTAACAAAAATTTATTTTAAAATTGCTAGTACTTAATTTTGTTGCAGAATAAAAATTTTCATAATTTTTTGGGGTTTTTTTATGTTAAAAATAATTGCGGTGTTTTTGGCAAACACTCATCATACCACCGCATATACCAAAGCAGATGAGCAAAAGTATTTGCAGTGATAGTTTAAACTGAAGCGTCACTCGTTTGCTTCAAAGCACCAACACCGCAAAATCATTTGTGTTTTGTACAAGCCGTTTGTGTTGATAGGAGATGAATGGTTGCGTTAGGTGTGTTGATTCAAAATGACAAGTATTTTTGCGGTGCACCGCAAATGTGATACAACGCTGGTGACGACATGATTATTCTTGCCATGGGAAAATTCTTGGAATTCAGGAGGACCGAATTGGTCTTGTTCTCGAGGAGGCGAAATGTCCCCGATTTTAGACTGCCAAGACTTAAAGGTTCAGCCTTGGAGCTGTCAATCCGGCAAGATTGTTTGGTGTTATTCCAGAAAACAAATTGAATTGGGACTTGAATAGGGAGTCTAGGATAAGAAAGACTTTCGCGGTTCTCTATTCAGAGGTTCATGGGCAGCAAATGGGGTTTGCAGCCTGTGTTGATACGCTGGCTGTACTCGGCGGTGGTTGGACCTATTCTGACCATGTCCGATTTCGAATTGTAATGGGATGGTGGCTGCCATATCTGGTGACCTGTCACTGAATACGCGTCGTATATTCGGAACCCTCATAGGGTGAATAAGATGTGGCTTTGAAATTTAAAAGTCGGGCTATGAGAATAACTGTTACCAGATCCTTGGTGGTGCTGCTGTTGCTGTGACCTATACGTCAGGCAATCATGAAAACTTTATCAGCTTCGGAAGTCGCCTGCCAGACAAATCAGCATATTCGAATAAGACATTTAAATATTTCTCTGTGGCAACCCTGTTGTACTTGTTGGGTATGTAGGCTTGCTGATAATTTTGCTCCTTCCCTTTTTTGGCCAACATTCTCAATTAGTTTTCATGAAGTGTGACCAATAATGAACATGAACAAAAAAGATGTTTTGGATTTTTTTCCATTCACATTGCAATTTAACCAGAACTACAAGTGACAGCTATTTAAGGAGAAAAGACATTTTCTTAGAAATTTGTGGTTGCTGCATATTTTCTTAGTGGTTGCCTCACACTTTCTGTATGATGGTGGAAGTATGTCAGTTTGGCTGTTTGAATCATTGGTTCAATTCTAATATCTTTAGATAATGGTATGGATAAATTAGCATTTAATTGAAATTTAATATGAAAATTCATCACAGATTAAAAATTAATTGAAGTTTAGTGCCTTAAAAGTGAATGCAAGCAAAGGTAAAATAATTAGAAGGCGCAGAGCGCAAACTGCCACAGATGGTGCTAGCGGCAAGGGATTGACTTGACGCCCATGACTGGCAAATTGTGATGCAAAAGACGGAGTTGCTATTCAGTGGAAGTAGATATATGCAAGTGATAGGTCAAATATCTAGGGATCCCACTGGAAACAGAGCTAAACTATGAAGAGCAAATCCGACAAGTGACACATTCGACTGATGGCAAATATAGTAGGGCCCGAGCAGGCTAAGACTCTTAATAGAGACGTGCAATATCATCCCCTTATATGGGGTGTAAATTGTTTAAATCCCCTCGGCGTCCGTTCCGAGTTTGGTCGAAATAGGCTCATATTTCGATATACCTGTTGTGGGTATTTAAATGATGATGCACTTTTCAACGGGTTATGACGAAAGGTATTTAAAATTTATATTGGAGGTGTAGGGCACCCAAAGGTCGGCCCGGCAATAATATAACATAATGATTTTTTATTTGTTATACCCTTAGTTCGTCATTTCGTTTGTAACACATCGAAATATTGATAGTCTTGACATGCTTAGTCGATTTAGCCATGTCCGTCCGTCTGACCGTCCTTGATCCTTGCGTCTCTCTGCCTGTCGAAAGCATGGTAACTTTCGAAGGAATAAAGCTAGGCGTTTGAAATTTTGCATAAATACTTCCCGGTTGGTATTGTAAATAAGTTATATCAGTCCATGGTTTGATATAGCTCCCATATGAACCGATCACGGATCTTGACTTCTTGAGTCGGTGCAATTCTAATCCGATTTGTATAAAATTGTGTATGAGGTGTTTTGTTATGATTTCCAAAAACTGTCTTAAGTATGGTCTAAATCGGTTCACAGCCTTATATAGCTGCCATATAAACCGACCCCGGAGCATGAAGTATTCTGTTTTGATTTCCAGCAGCTACTTTAAGTATGGTCTAAACCGATTCATAAACTGTTATAGCTCTCCATATAAATCGATGTCCCGATTTAACTTCGAGCTTCTAGAGGTTGTAATTCTTAACCAATTGTGGCGAAATTCTGCACTGTACTGCATAGGCCTGCACAAGGCCATTCATTGGTGACTATTTTTGCTGAACTCGTGAACGCTGAACAAACATGGTGTTGCATTTCAAGTCACTGTGTTTCATGTCTCGAATTCATTGCCGCTACAGTGAGGTATAAGAAATAATTCGCTGCCCACTGAGTCATATCAAAGCGTCTCGCTGTCATTTTAATAAGATGAACTGATCACACATATAAAAAGATACGTGTGTGTGTGTCAGCGTTTATCCATACTTTTGTCAAATAAACCACTTTGACGCAGACGACATAAAAAGTACTTTGTCTGAAGTAAAATGTACTCGAATACATGCATTGTACAACGTGCACTCATTGAAATCTAAATAAATCTCTCTTTTTGCACTCACTCACCTCGTTGCCTTCGTGTCTTATTATCTGTTTAACTCAGTTCTCAATTGCCTCATGCAATGTTGTATGTTTGAACGAAGGTCACAGTTCTTGAAATACTCTATGGTTTAAGTGTGTCTTGAAAGCAGAAATGAATGGTCTTGTGCAGGCCTTTGATATAAAAGGGGATTTTTTAGCTATTATCTTTTTGGCAACACTGCTCACGCACGTTACGTGTATTGTTTCACTGTCAAACATCTTCAGTTTGATCTCTAATTTAACCATGAATCATCTAAAAAACGAACAAACGAACAAAGTTTGCAGATTTTTTTTAAATTTATTATCAAATAGCGTGCTCTGTTAGTAAAGTTCATCGCGCGCCTCTTCCATTCCATCGACACAGCTTATTTTTGGCTCAATGGGTAAGTAAATAAACAGAACTGTCGATTTTGGAGTGAAGATCAGACAGAAGCATTCTCTTGCAGTGCATCTTGCAATGCAAAAGGTCACAGCTTGGTGTGGTTTATGGGCTGGTGGCATCATTGGACCGTAGTTCTTCAAAGATGATGCTAATCGTAACGTAACTGTGAGTGGTGAGCGCCATCTTGAGATTATATACAACTGTTTTTGCCTAAAATGCAAAAGCTTGACTTGCATGACAAGACAGGTGTTACATATCACACAGCACGCGTAGCAATTGACTTATTGGGAGGCGAGTTCGGTGGACATTTAATTTCACTTTCGGGAACGGCCGCCTAGATCGTGCGATTTAACGCCTTCGGACTATTTTTTTGTAGGGCTATGTTAAAGGAGGCCACCGTGGCGCAGAGGTTAGCATGTCCACCTATGACGCCGAATGCCTGGGTTCAAAACCCGTCGTGAACATCAACAAAATGTTCACCGACGGTTATCCCCCTACTAGTGCTGGCTACATTTGTAAGGTATCCTGCCACGTTAAAACTTCTCTACCAATTGGTGTCGCTATACGGCACGGCATAAAAAAGGAGGCCCATTATCATTGAGCATAAACTTTAATCGGACTGCACTCATTGATATGAGAGAAGTATCCCCTGTTTCTTAATAGAATGTCCATGGGAAATTTAGTTTTGTAGTATGTTAAAGCTCATGTCTATACAGACAAGCCCGCTTCAATTGACACATTAAAAGACAAAATTGAAGCATTTATTCGTGAGATATCGGCCGGAATGTTGGAAAGATTATGCCAAAATTGGACTAAGCAGAAGTACCAAAACTGATATAGCTCCAATATAAACCGATCTCTAGTTTTTACTTCTTGAGCCTCTAGAGAGCATGATTCTTATCCGATTTGGCTGAAATTTTGCACTGTGGCTTTTTCTATGAGCTCTAACATGCGTGTCAAATATGGTCTATAGTTTGATATAGCCTCAATTTTACTTCTTAAGCCCCTAAAGGAATATGTATATATATATATATATATATATATATATATATATATATATATATATATATATATATATATATATGTATATATATATATATATCGCCCGATTTTCACTTGTAGAACCACTGCAAGCGCATTTATTGACCAATCTTCCCAAAACTTCGTACAACGCTTTCCTCGACGACTACCACAATATCTGAGAAGTTTGCTCGAAATCGGTTCAGATTTGGATATAGCTCCCATGTATATGTTCGTCCGATTTGCAGTAATGTTGCAACAAAATGGTCATTTGTTAAGCAATTCTCTAGAAATTTGGCAAGAAGGATTTTTTTAGGACATTACTGGTGAATTTTATGGAAATCGGTCCAAATTTAGATATAGCTATCATATATATATCGCCCGATTTTCACTCCTAGAGCCAATGCAAGCGCATTTATTGACCTGTCTTCCAAAAACTTCGTACAACGCTTTCCTCGACGACTACAACAATATCTGCGAAGTTTGCTCGAAATCGGTTCATATTTGGATATAGCTCCCATATATATGTTCGTCCGATTTGCAGTAATGTTGCAATAAAATGTTCTATTGTTAACCGATTCTCTAGAAAATTGGCAGGAAGGATTTTCTCTTGAATCTCGACATTACTGGTGAATTTCATGGAAATCGGTTTAGATTAAGATATAGCCCTCATATATATTTATATATATGTATCGCCCGATTGTAGCTTCTAAAGTCTCAGCGAGCGCATTTATTGACCCATCTTGCCAAAATTTTGCAAAACGATTTTCTCGATGACTGCCACAGTATCTGAGAAGTTGGCTCTAAATCGCTTCAGATTTAGGTATAGCCTCCATATAAAGGGTGATTTTTTTGAGGTTAGGATTTTCATGCATTAGTATTTGACAGATCACGTTGGATTTCAGACATGGTGTCAAAGAGAAAGATGCTCAGTATGCTTTGACATTTCATCATGAATAGACTTACTAACGAGCAACGCTTGCAAATCATTGAATTTTATTACCAAAATCAGTGTTCGGTTCGAAATGTGTTCAAATTTTGACAAATTTTGTTCAGCGATGAGGCTCATTTCTGGTTGAATGGCTACGTAAATAAGCAAAATTGCCGCATTTGGAGTGAAGAGCAACCAGAAGCCGTTCAAGAACTGCCCATGCATCCCGAAAAATGCACTGTTTGGTGTGGTTTGTACGCTGGTGGAATCATTGGACCGTATTTTTTCAAAGATGCTGTTGGACGCAACGTTACGGTGAATGAACACATTTCGAACCGAACACTGATTTTGGTAATAAAATTCAATGATTTGCAAGCGTTGCTCGTTAGTAAGTCTATTCATGATGAAATGTCAAAGCATACTGAGCATCTTTCTCTTTGACACCATGTCTGAAATCCCACGTGATCTGTCAAATACTAATGCATGAAAATCCTAACCTCAAAAAAATCACCCTTTATATGATAGTCCGATTGTAAGAAACATTGCAAACAAGTGCTCATTTTATAACCAATTCTCTCCAAATTTTACAGTAAGGATTTTCTTATGACTCTCGACATAACTGAAGAGTTTCATGGAAATCGTTTCAGATTTCGATATAGCTCTCATATATATATCGCCCGATTTCCACTCCTAGAGCCACTGCAAGCGCATTTATTGACCAATCTTCCCAAAATTTTTGACGACTACCACAATATCTGAGAAGTTTGCTCGAAATCGGTTGAGATTTGGATATAGCTCCCACATATATGTTTGTCCGATTTGCCGTAATGTTGCAATAAAATGGTCTTTTGTTAACCGATTCTTTCGAAATTTGGCAGGAAGGATTTTTTATGGCTCTCGACATTGCTGGTGAATTTCATGGAAATCGGTCCAAATTTAGATATAGCTCTCATATATATATATATATATATATATCGCCCGATTTCCAATCCCAGAGCCACTGCAAGCGCATTTATTGACCAATCTTCTTAAAACTTCGTACAACGCTTTCCTCGACGACTACCACATTATCTGAGAAGTTTGGTTGAAATCGGTTCAGAATTGGATATAGCTCCCATATATACGTTCGTCAGATTTTGGGTAATTTGCAATAATGTTGTAATTTTTCAACCGTAGTTGTTACAGTTTGAACATAATTGCTTGAAATTTTATTAGGATTGTTTAATAGCACGTCGCAAAACATCCGCCGAGATCCATCAAATTTGCTCAGAATTGCATATATCTCCCATATTGTACTTATAGGGTAGGTATAGGGTATTATAAATTCGATACCGCCAGACTTTCCCACTTCCTTCCTTTTTTAATTTTCCATTCAATATGGCCTCTCTTTTGACTCATTGTTACGAAACTATAAACTTACTCGATATGACTGTGTTTTTCTTTAGATTTATATTCAGTTCAGATGATGCGTAAACTTACCTAAAAAGAAAGAGAAACAAAAATAAGAAGTCAGTATTGATGTTTATATTTTGTTGTTCATAGAAATTTTTTTCTTTGAAAATTCTTTAAAATTAAATACAGTAGGATGTTGATTAAAAATTCAATCCTCATAAATTTTTAACTTATTTGGGGTTATCGTAGGTGCTTAGGTAAGTTTGTAAAGACACATTGGTGGTTCCAAAAAGTGCGGTCTAACCAAACGTAATGTCTTTTTTTTTGTTCTTTAACTCTGATTTAATACTATCAAAAAAACGAATATAAACACCTTCAACTTACACTGGGTGGTATGCGTTATTTTCCTTCAACACCTTCAACTTACACTGGGTGGTATACGTTATTTTAATTTAATCTCCGGCACGTATACGCTACCGTGGTCCATGAAATAATGAAATGCAACGGTTTGAGGCCATTGCACAAAGGTTGATTACTTGTTACCCAAATACATGCAATTCAAGGTAAATGCAACTTTGACTCTCCCTGAAAACGAGAAAAGTTCCCAAAACTTTTTTTGTTATTCTTTAATGAAATAATTTTGTAATTGGGTTTTTAAAATTTGACATTTAATTCTCAAGTTGCCCCACATGTATATGTAACACTAACATGCATGCGTATAAGCGATATTAATTAAATCGCAGCACGTATACGCAAGCATGGTCGGTGGCAGGAAAAACCAATACAACAACGCTTTCAGAGGCAATTGCATAAAAGTTGGTTATTTGATTCCTCCAAATACCTTGAATCGTTTTGCATTTTAATGTAAATTGCTGTAATCCATTTTATGGCTGCCAATGCAAATCGCTTTTACAGTTTCCTGCCATTGCCTGACTAACTGACTGGCTGGCTGGACGGGTTGTTCATTTTCCATCAGTAGAGCTCTTTGAAAGTGTTCATGTGAAGTGGAACAAAAATACAGCTTTTCAACATTTTTATAGCATGAAAATGGAGCAAAGTGGAACAAACAAAAAACCAAGAGGCAAGCCAACCAAAATTTTACCAAATGTGGAACAATATCAAGAGAGCAAAAACAAGGCAAGCTACAAAAAATGTGGAAAAAGGAACACAACGCAACACATTGCATTCATTCATTACTGCTTCCATTTACAAAATACTTAAACTCTGTATGAAAATAAAATAATAAACAAATAAAGGCGGTGTTTTTTTCGTTGAAGCTTTCTATGGCCAGAGGACAAGAGGGCAGTGGGAGAAGAGTTTACACTTTATTGGCATTTAACTGTAAGAACATTTATACAAGCACCAAAGTAAAACATTTCACCTCTCTGCTGGTGCTGGTGCCGATGTTGCTGCTTGGACTTGAGTGCCGCTGCAGCCGCTATTGCTCCATAAATATTCATTTGCCACATAAAACAAGCTTTTTGTTTATTTCCATGCTTTTTTCCATGATTCAAAATATTCTGAAAATCCTCACGTTTTTTCTTTTTAGCCTTTTTGTATTCCGTCCAACATTTGCTTTACTGGCGACGGAAAGGGATGTCAGAGCGTTGAGTTGGAAACAGGAACCATAAGCACAGATTTCAGTTTTGTTCCTTTCCAGGCATACAATAGCCATTGGCATCAACATGGAAAGCCAGCAGGAGCTGATTTCCTCAGTATACATACTCACTGACACACACACACACACCCACACTCGCATGGTCAGCTGCTGCAATAAAGTATTTACCCAACGTGCAGACAAAAGTGTCCATTATGAAGAAAGGACTTTTGGGAGTTCGCTGAATGACAGCAGCAACAGCATAGAATTATTTAAGATGGTCTTGAGTTTAAGTGCACAGTGGTAGAAAGCGGTTACTACATTTGTGTGAGTGACACAAAATGAATGAGAGACAGGCAGCTAAAATGGAAAGTCTCCACCGAGCATAAACGCAGAAATTCCTGTAAGGGTTGGGCTAAGCCTCTGGTAGAATAGATTTAGTTCTGAGGAGGAAAGATGGAACTACTGATGGAGATCCACCTTAAAGAGGACGACATTCGTGGCATCGTAATAACCACAAGGGCTGCAATACCATGGAAGATTTTATCGGTGACATCGTTGAAGAGGAAAAGATATCGGGGGCGATTCGCATCTTCCAGCAGGAGGGCCACTCTGCCATGGCTGGAACGGATTTTCAGGGCGAGCCTGGTACTTTCCTACATATCAAGGGCATGGAGGAAGGTCATGCCGTAAAGATAAACTACAATACTGCGAAGTCTGCCATCGTTTTTACCTAAAACACAAGAAAGACTGGTAAACTCGAAGCTAAAGGAGGGACCGACATCGGAGAATTTCAGTGGGGCACCATATGCGTACCTCAAGGGGAGGTCGGTGCAGACGGACCTACATGACGTGGTGCGAGAGATCGAGATAGCTCTCCAACAGAAGGAGTAAACGATGGCGGCCTTCCTCTATATGAAGGGGGCATTAAATAACGTCCTGGACCGCCCGGGGATCCACCCGAGCGTCTCCCGGTGGACGGATAATATGTTTCGCGGCAGGATAATTAATGCGGACTTGGGAGAAAGTGTGGTCAGAAGGCGAGTGACAAGCGGAACGCCCCATGAATGGGTGTTCTCGCCGATTCTCTGGAACCCGCTGATAAATGAAGTCCTATTAGATCTCGATGGAGATGGCCAATTGCTGGCCCTCAATAACGGTCACTGAGTAGTATTACAGGAGTCATAACCAGACACGGTTCGATAGGCTACATGGTTGAGCGTATGAGAGCCCCGCATAAAGACTACTGTAAACGATGCACAGTGAAGGAAAATCGAAAAAAAAACTACTAAAAAAATGTTCCATTTGAGAATGGAAAAGGATAATTCTTTGAAATTGTAATGCTTATCTGAAACCTCGTTTGGTGTTAAATGGATCGGAGAGATTCTTTCCTATTCTTACTGAGTAACGCGTATCCGCAAGTGTCATCCCGCAGAGTCTTATCAATTTTCCAGGGATACCAAACTCAGACATGGCTTGAAATACCTTTGAACGTAAAGGAACATCGAAAGCGGCTTTGTAGGGGAGTATGTGTCCTTCTCGGGTCTTTTCCAGGATTTGGCGCAGTGTGAATATCTGGTCCACGGTGGATTTCCAGGTCTAAAGCCGCATTGATAGGGCCCAATTATCTCATTGACTTTGGGTTTTAATCTTGCAGTCTAGGAGGAGACTTATTCCTTTGTTGTTGGCACATTCCGTCTTGTCTCCTTTCTTGTGTACGGGACATAGTATGCTAAGGTTCCAAACATCGGGTATGCATTCTTCTAGCCAGATTGCGCAGACAAGCTGATGCATATGCCTTATCAGCGTGTCGCCTCCGGTCTTAAATAGTTCAACGGGTAACCCGTCGGCTCCTGCTGCCTTGTTGTTCTTTAGTCGGGTCGCTGCTACTTGGACCTCATTCTGACTAGGAGGTAAACATTCTATACCATCATCAGGGATTGGTTCTGCGGCATCCTCTTCGCCGCCAACGTCGGACACTAGCAGTTGGGTAAAATGTTCTTTTCATATCGTCAGCATGTTATCTGTGTCAATAATCAGATTTCCTTCTTTGTCTCTGCAGGAGGATGTGCTTGAACCAAAGCCATCGGTTTGATGTTTATTTCTTTGGTAGAATTTCCGGATTTCATTCTGACTCCCGTACATCTCAATTCGCTCACACTCACGTCTTTCAGTTTCCTTTTTATACCCTCCACCATAAGATGGGGGGTATACTAATTTCGTCATTCTGTTTGTAACTACTCGAAATATTCGTCTGAGACCCCATAAAGTATATATATTCTTGATCGTCGTGACATTTTATGTCGATCTAGCCATGTCCGTCCGTTTGTCCGTCCGTCCGTCCGTCCGTCTGTCCGTCCGTCCATCCGTCCGTCCGTCAATCCGTCCGTCCGTCCGTCTGTCCGTCCGTCCCTCCGTCCGTCTGTCCGTCCGTCCGTCTGTCGAAAGCACGCTAACTTCCGAAGGAGTAAAGCTAGCCGCTTGAAATTTTGCACAAATACTTCTTATTAGTGTAGGTCGGTTGGTATTGTAAATGGGCCATATCGGTCCATGTTTTGATATAGCTGTCTGATATAGCTGCCATATAAACCGATCTTGGGTCTTGACTTCTTGAGCCTCTAAAGGGCGCAATTCTTTTCCTATTGGAATGAAATTTTGCACGACGTGTTTTGTTATGATATCCAACAACTGTGCCAAGTATGGTTTAAATCGGTCTATAACCTGATATAGCTGCCATATAAACGGATCTTGGGTCTTGACTTCTTGAGCCTCTAGAGGGCGCATTTCTTATCCGATTGGAATGAAATTTTGCACGACGTGTTTTCTTATGATATCCAACAACTGTGCCAAGTAAAGTTCAAATCGGTCTATAACCTGATATAGTTGCCATATAAACTGATCTTGGGTCTTGACTTCTTGAGCCTCTAAAGGGCGCTATTCTCGTCCGATTTGACTGAAATTTCGCACGTATCACTTTGGTATCACTTCCAACAACTGCGCTAAGTATTGTTTAAATCGGTCTATATTTGGATATAGCTGCCATATAAACCGATCTTGGGTCTTGACTTCTTGAACCTTTAGAGGGAGCAATTCTCATCCGATTTGTTTGAAATTTTGCATAAGGGGTTCTGTTATGACTTCCAACAACTGTGCTAAGCACGGAGCACATCGGTATATAACCTGATATAGCTGCCATATAAACCGATCTAGGATCTTGACTTCTTGAGCCTCTAGAGGGCGCAATTCTCATCCGATTTGGAAGAAATTTTGAAAACGGCTGCTCTCATGACCTTCAACATGAGTGTTTAATATGGTCTAAATCGACTAATAGCTTGATACAGCTCCCATATAAAACGATCTCCCGATTTTGGTTTCCGAGCCCCAAAAAGGCGCAATTCTTATTCAATATTCTTTATTTGTCGAAAAGAGATACCGGGCATAGAACTCGACAAATGCTATGCATGATGGAGGGTATATAAGATTCGGCCTGGCCGAACTTAGCACCCTCTTACTTGTTTTTCCTTATGCTAATAAAATGCAAATAAGCTATTGAAATTAATCTATAAAAATCATAAACATTTCATTATTTTTCAATGCATGCATAATTTTTTTTCTTCAACAATTTTATACAAAAAAAGTTCCACAGACCACAGCTTATGCTGACCATAGTAATATACATACTACCAATATGTGCAAATATTTTTCATAGAGCCTTATTGATGCATTTATTGGCGAGCAATTGAAATTTGACCAAATAAAATATCAATTAGCAACAGATGTTGAAGAGCACATCAAATTGAATGTTTTATTAAGGCATTATAACGTTGCAGTTTGTTAAGCACATGGTTCAAATTTTTTCAATATTTATTTGTGCTCATGTTGTGTTGGCAGTGAAATAAAACGAGTGACCTTCAACTAAAAAAACCAGACAAAATTAAATGAAGTCCATTAAAGGAAGAAATTTTTTATAATTTTATTCTTGCTTTTGGCTTTTTGCATTGGCAAACATTAATTGAGTAATGAAATTTAATTAACTAATGCATGTTAAGTGTGAATGGTATTCATGTTATAACGAGACCAGGTAGCGTATACATAATATTTGAGTATGGAAATAATAAACATACGCACCGGTGTTCACATCCAATGGCCTTTATAACATCTGCAAAAGGTAGGTGCTACATAATTTTCCCCCCTCAATATCAGTTTATGTAAATCTAAGACCTTTCATTGGAAAGCTCGACTCGATTGTAATAAAATATCTTGCCTTTATAAACACTGTGCCAACAACAGCTTGAAAGTCATTACGAACACTTTAGATGTACAAAGCGTGTGCGTTGTTGTTTAAATATTCTCGTTTGCCTCGTCCTTGTTACCAACCACCATATGTAAACTGAGAAGAACTACCAAGGCAAGAGTGTATGAGTGTCTGCATTTTAGCCGCTCTGTGTGTGTGTGTGTGTGTTTGTCTGTTGCTCATGCCTGTGTCCATACAAGAGTTCAGTCCATTTGGTTAACATTGCCATTGTGGTGTACTAACGCCAGCAAATATGTGTTTGTGTGAATGTGTGTTTGCGGTGTGGGTGTGAATTAAACTATGGACGAGTAGTCCACTTTATAAAAATTTCACTTAGAATGCACTTAAAGTGAAATTCTTATTTTATTTGTATTCTTATGCCTGGGCAAACGGCATTGGTGTGGGTTGGGGGGGAGGGGGCGGTAGTGTAGTGCATTTTCCAATGCCTGACTGCTTCTTACTGCGAACGACTTGCAAATGCAAATTGCAATGCATTTTTCCTGTTACACTTTGAATTCATTTCAATTTTAGATGAGAAATTGCCTCTTAGGATTCGGAAGTCTTATAAATTTTCCATTTTAAGCAACGACCAAAGATACAAATCGTCGTTGGGCAGCCAGGTGGTAAGTGGGCATCTTGCAACATGTTTTCCCCATATACATGGATCAATGTAATTCAATACAAAATATGGAATACTAACATGAAATGAACAAAAAAATAGGGTCAATGTAAAGTGGATTAAATAGACCCGGCAGTAAAATTTTCTACATGAAGAAGGTGGGTTAAAGGGTGCAGAAGGCCTATTTGACATGATTGCGGGGTAAAAGGTTAAAAAAACTGGGCCAATATTAAAAGAGTATCAATAGGTGTATGAGGAGAAGAATTAATTGGTTGGATCTGTTAAATCAAATGGTAGGGTGTTTATCTCTCATATTTTAGAGAGGTAAGGCGGAAAGCTAGTGCTGCCATTGCTCAGGCAGTGTGAAGGATGTATACAATGGAGGCCCAAAGAAATGTCGCACTGCAGCACGCATTTCGGACTCGACTATGATAAGTAAGGAGGGCCCTTATCATTGAGCTTGAACTTCAATTGGACAGCACTGATTGATATGTGAGAAGTTTGCCCCTGTTTCTTAGTTGAATGTTCATGGGCAAAATTGCATAAAATACTCTATACGTAAGAGTTGCTGCAATTGCTGACTGATCAACAATCTCCAGATAAAGCGTGGGCATGTGGTTAATATGGAGGCCCCCATGGTGCAGAGATAAGCATGTGCGACCATGATGCCCAATGCAAATCCGGGCGTGAATATCAAAAAATTTTTAGCAGTTGTTGTCCCCTTACTAATGCTGGCTAAATTTGTGAAGTTTCATGCTCTGGTGCATAATGATCCCGTGGTGAAAATAGGGTACTACATTTTTTGATACTGAAAGGGGGTGGACCCTCCCCCTTACCCTAATTTTCTGAAACGCCAGATCTCGGTGTACTAATGCTGGCTTAATTTGTGAAGTTTCACGCCCTGGTGCATAATGATCCCGTGGTGAAAATAGGGTACTAAATTTTTTGGTACTGAAGGGGGGCGGACCCTCCCCCTTACCCTAATTTTCAGAAACGCCAGATTTTGGAGATGGGTAGTGCGATGTAAGCAAAATTTTGTGTGCTCTCTTTTTAGTAACCTACAAACAAAAATTTGACCTCGAAATTTCGGATGGGGTATCTAGGGGGCCTCCCCATCCCCAAAACTTACCACTTATATATATGCACCAATCACGACAATATGGGATTCAAATGAAAGGTATTTTAGATTAGAAAACGTATTCTGATATCCAATTGTCGGACCAAGTGTTTGGGGGACCACCCCAACCCCAAAACACCCCTAAATCGAACATATTTACCGACCATGGCAATATGGGACTCAAATGATAGGTATTTTTGAGTAAAATACGAATCTGATATTAAAATGTGGCACAAAGCTTCTGGGGGTCCATCCCTTTCCCAAAACTCCCCCCAACAGGACTTATTTACTGACCATGGCAATATGGGGCTTAAATAAAAGGTATTTGAGTGTAGAATTCTGATATCCAGATGTGGGACCAAATGTTTGGGAGCTGCCCATCCCCCAGCACATCCCCCAAAGAGGACAAATTTACGACCATAGCAATATGGGGCTCAAATGAGAGGTCTTTAGAAGTAAAGCAAGAATCTGATATCAATATTAGGAAAAAGTGTCTATGGGGCCACCCCACCCCCATAACACCACCCAAATAGGAAGTATTTACTGACCATTGCAATTTGAGGCTCAAATAAGACGAATCTGATATATATTTTCAAAGCCAAGTCATTGAGAGGCCGCCCCATTCCCCAAAACACACAACCCCCCCCCCCCCCCCTTCCCCCAAACCGAACATGTTTGCCGACTATGGGAAAATGGGGCTCAAATGAAAGGTATTTGGGCGTAGACCGTAAATCTGATATCAACATTCGCGACCAACTGTCTAGGGGACGTCCCACCACCATAAAAAATCCCAAAAAGGACGTATTTTCTCACCATGACAATTTGGGTCTTAAAGAGAGTGGAGCTCTCTATTGATAGTTTTTAGGGCCCATACCTCTTAAATGAAAGGTATTTGTGATTAGAAAACGAATTTGATATCTAATTTTTAGATCAATGGCAATGTGGGGTTCAAATAAATGATATTTGAGAGCATTTCACGATGCTGATAATTTTAAGAGCTAAGAGCTTCTGGGTGTCAAATGACAGGTATTGGGGTGTAGAGCGCAAAATTTATACCCATTTTTGAGACCAATTTTCTTTCCCATATGGGGCTCAGATAAAGGTATTTGGGAGTAGAATGCGAATCTGATATCGAAATGTGTGACCATGTATTGGGTTGCCCAAAAAGTAATTGCGGATTTTTCATATAGTCGGCGTTGACAAATTTTTTAACAGCTTGTGACTCTGTAATTACATTCTTTCTTCTGTCAGCTATCAACTGTTACTTTTAGCTTGCTTTAGAAAAAAAGTGTAAAAAAGTATATTTGATTAAAGTTCATTCTAAGTTTTATTAAAAAAGCATTTACTTTCTTTTAAAATATCCGCAATTACTTTTTGGGCAACCCAATATTTGGGGTACCGCCCCTTACTCAGGCGGACAGGCAGATGGACAGACAGAAATACCTTGACGTCCTGATAGACGACCGCTTGATATTCAATCAGAACGTGGAATACACTGTTAAAAAGGCATCGAAAGTGAACAGCGCACTTTCCAGACAAAGTCAAAAAATTGGTACTCGCAAGTGTCGTAAATTCTTATGTACTGTATGGAGCTCCTGTTTGGAAACCGAAGCTAAATACGTCTTCAAGATCCCACATGACATCCATTCCAATGTAAATAGAAGAGTAATCAAAGATGGAAAGATGGAGGATGCCCTCAATCCAGTCGGCAATAGTGCCAGGTAGTCGGAGACCCTCCTCAGTCTACCCTCCGCATCCAAAACACCCAACCGTTGACCTTCAGCATGCCGAGCTCCCTCGGTCTAAGCGTGATCTTGGCGGCGCAGTTCCGAATATAGGCCTCAATGGGCTGCATATCCAGCATTGCTTTCAGGACTGCATCTCAGTGCCCCTGTGACCCCGAAACAGGCCAGGCTCTTGACCTTCTCGAACTATTTCGCACGTGTCGTCTTCTCCACGGCCTTCCACCATACCAGTGCTCCATAGGTCAATACTGATCTCACTATGCTACGTCGAATAAATCATCCTTTATTTGAATCGGTCCATATAATTTAAAGTTTGAAGATAATTTGATGCAAATGATGACCGTGACTGCGCCTTAAATGGTCCATCCGCTCCCATTTTGGCAAACTCTTTCCAACATTTGAAACGGCATCTCACGAATAAATGCTCCAATGTTGTCTTCCAATGCGTCAATTAAAGTGGGCCTGTCTGTATAGACATGAGCTTTAACATAGGCCTACGAAAAATAGTCAAAAGGCTTTAAATTGCACGATCTAGGCGGCCAATTGACCGGTTAATAAGTCCATTGTTACGCATGCTGTGTGGCACCGTCTTGGTGAAACCACATGTCATGCAAGTCAAGCTTTTGTATTTTGGGCAAAAAAAATTTGGATATCATCTCACGGTGCGCTCAGTTACGATACAATTCACATCATCTTTGAAGAAGTACGGTCCAATGATGCCACCAGCCCATAAACAGCTAATGGCAGAAAATATAGTAACCGCCATGCTAGAATAGGAGGAAAATTGGGACGCAATAGACGCGTATAGAACGATAGTTCACAAAATGCTGAATGGGGAAAAGATTGTACGAAAGGCGTTACGAGCAACATAGAGCTAGCAAAGTGCAAATAGTGTCTGGAAAATGAAGCAAGGCTTAAATTGAGCAGGCCCTACCGCGTTGTAATACCATCTGGCAGTTCCGCGGGGAGTGGGGATAGGAGAGGGGGTTGTGGTTTAGTACGTAGGAACCGAGCATGTTTTTCAGTGCATCTTTTGAAAATTCCAAACCTCTGGCGATGCAAAAAAAAAAAAAAAAAAGATGGACAGACAGATAGACTGTGAGGCAGAGAGACGGACGGACAGGTAGATGGACAGACGGACGGCCAGATATACAGACAGAGCGGCAGACAAACAAACAGAAAGACGAATATTCAGACAGACAAACATAGAAAGCCGAACATGGTAAGAACAACAGTAGCACAGTAGTGGCTTTAGGTTTGGATAAATTGGCAGTCTGCCATCAGACTCAGTTAGACACTAACGTCCGTTATGATACCACAGGAACAGATACCACCGGAACAGGAAAGGAAGATGACTTTTAGTTCCTTGAGCTATCCAGATCGCCTTATAGAACGGACGGCCAGACAGTAGGCAAACAGATAGACAGAGCGGCAGACAAACAAGCAGAAAGACGAATATTCAGACAGATGGACAGACAGACGGACGGGCGAACAGACAGGCATACTTATAGATAGACGAACATGGTAAGATCTACAGTACCACAGTAGTGGCTTTAGGTTAGGTTTAATTGGCAATCTGCCATCAGACTCAGTTAGACATTAACGTCCGTTGTGATACCACAGGAACAGGAAATTAAGACGACTTTTAGTTGAGCCATCTAGATCGCCTTATAAAACGGACGGCCAGACGGTAGACAGACAGATAGACAGAGCGGCAGACAAACAAAAAAAAAGACGGACAGACGGACGGACAGACAGACGGACGTACAGACAGACATAGAAAGACCAACATGGTAAGATCTACAGTACCACAGTAGTGGCTTTAGGCTAGGATAAATTGGCAGGAATATGACTTTTAGTTCCTTGAGCCATCCAGATCGCTTTATATAACCCAGCAACTTGTAAATGCTCACATCTGCTAATTCACCCAAGTTCTCAAAGGAATGAGAACCTAAAGTACCTGCCACTGCGAAACACACAGTAGTCTACTCTTTATCAACGTCTACACAGCTTCTGCAGAAGTCGTTACTTGAAAACTTCAGTCTATACGCATGTTTTCCGATCGGAGATGTCGGTTTAAGCCAACATCAGCAATGGGGTAGGCTTCTTCAAGTTATACGGTGATCCGGCTATCGACGAGTCGACGTCGAGTGCAAACATCTTTATGGACATTTAACTGGGTATCAGAGTTATAACAACCAGAACGGTGAGGTCACGAACAACTTTGGAGTGTAAACAGGGAGATAAACGCCTTTTCTGGGGATGGCATGACCCGCATTGTTTGGCTGCCGCGCCATAGCGGAGTAAGGTGGGATAAAACAGCAGATGATTTGACAGTGAAAGCCAAAGGACTTCCGTCCCTAAAGTTAATAAATCCGAAGCCTTTCGGGGAAGCGCAATCTTAGTTAAGTTCCTGCAAGACGAAAGCACATGTAGTACTGTGGAATAGTGAAACGTTCCGTAGGCCAACGAAAATTCTATGCGATGATCTGGTTAGGGCGAAGATTAGGCTTATACTGAAAGAATATAAGAAGGAGGTCATTTAAGCTTTCGTTATCATAACGGGACACCTAGGACTACGGGCCCACTTATAGAGAATATGTGCGGCAAGTTATATTTAGGTAATATGGGGAAGATGATGAGACTTTGGAGCATTTCCTAGCTTTAGCGGCAAGCAGAATATCTTCATTTGCTGTGACTTAGACAACCTTATTCAAATAAAAACACAAATACCCTAAAACAACAGCAATCTCTGAACAAATTTCCCTTGCAATCCGGCACACCAAGCTAAATCTTGGCACCCATTTGTTTTTCAATAAAATGTTTAACAAAATCATTATGAGTATAACCCATTTTATCGTCCTTTTGGGTATTAAAACTAAAACTTAAACAAAACAAATGTTGGCCAAGATTTACTTTACAGCTAAACTAAAAAATAAAAACGAAACAGAAAGAGAAAAGTAAATCTCTGGCCACAGAAATTTCAACCCAATTGTGTGTGTGGCAAAAGAACTTCTCAGTTCAACAAAACCAAGGCCCTAACACATATAAAAGCGAAAATACACACAAAACAAAAAAAAAAGTTTTTTGTGGATTAGTCTTTAGAGAGGCATAAAAAAAAGGTTATGACCACTCTGTGGTATGTTTGAGAGGAGGCCAAAACCAAATAGGCAAGCAAACAAGAGAGACAGGCTGAAAGACAGACAAAACACATCACATTCGTGGCTATTAACACGCCAACGATAACCCTAAAGATCCCCAAAGTGACAAGTCTCAGGTGTGTTTTAATTTTTCATGTTGTTCTCGGCCTGTTACCAGAGAACGGTTAATGTATCTAAGTTGCAGCTAGGATCTGCAGGCGCCAAGCCAAGGGTGACCGACTGAAAACTTTTTTTTTTTTGTTTATATACATAAAAGGATAACATGTTAACGAAGTCCTTGGGATGTTCTTATATTTTAGAGAATTTAAGAGTTAACAATTTAAAACAGCTGAGCCGAACATAAGTAATTCAACGTTGTAAATACTCAGCTTGATTTATGGGATGTTTGACCAGTAGAGAAAATTTCGGTCAAATTTTATTTTTATAGAAAGTTAAATTGTATAGAAAATTTAAATAAAAATTCCGTTCAAACTATTATTTGTACGAAAAATTTTCTAGAATCTGTTTTTTTAAATATCACTGACGTCATATAATATAAAATAAAGTCAAAAAATTTTTTTGTATAGAAAATATCTCGAAAATTTATTATAAAAAAAATTTCGTCAATATGCCCCACTTAAGGCATGATTTTGGGGTGGCGCAACCCTCGGGAATTTACCCTGATTTTTATATTAGTTTAGAATTATACTCTAAAATACCTTTGATTTGAGTCCTATATTGTCCCTTTCGGTGTACATGTCCATTAGGGGCATCATTTTGAGGTGGGGCCACCTCGTATTCTTCTCTCAACTAAATTTCGTTTTAATTCCATACTATCCCGATCGGCCTACATGTCCGTTTGGGGATGGTTTTTGAGGAGGGGCGACCCCCCTTTGACTTGACCCCTTACTTTATCTTTCATTTGATACTCATAGTGCACCACTCGGTAAACATGTCATATTTGTGCGTTCTTTGGAAGTAGGGCGGGCGTCTGACACTTTGGGTCAAATTATTATATCAATTTTGTACTCTACTCTTAAATAATTTTCATTTGATACCCATATTGTCCCAACCAGTAAACATTTCCGTTTGAGTGGGTTTTGGGGTGGGGCGTTCCCCCAAATTTTGCTTAAATCGGTCCATCCATCTCCGAGACCTGGCGTTTATGAAAATTACGCTAAGGGGGAGTATCCATTCTTCATGTGGACATCAAAAAATCAGGTACCCTACATCCATCGGAAGGATTAATTTTACCATCTGTGAAAATTTCATGAAAATCGGTCCAGCCGTTTTTGAGTATACAGGTAACATACAAACAAACTTACAAAGAGACAATCAAATCGCAACTATTGGGTTGCCCAAAAAGTAATTGCGGATTTTTTTAAAGAAAGTAAATGCATTTTTAATAAGACTTAGAATGAACTTTAATCAAATATACTTTTTTTACACTTTTTTTTCTAAAGCAAGCTAAAAGTAACATTTGATAACTGACAGAAGAAAGAATGCAATTACAGAGTCACAAGCTGTGAAAAAATTTGTCAACGCCGACTATATGAAAAATCCGCAATTACTTTTTGGTCAACCCAATATTTATTTCATTATTATACCCACCACCATAGGATGGGGGTATACTAATCTAGTCATTCCGTTTGTAACATCTCTTGTAAAAATATATTGTTATCGAAAGTTTCGTGGACATGTTATTGTTATCGAAAATTTCGCCCAAACTTTTTTTATTAAAAATCTTGTCGATATTTTATCGTTATCGACAATTTTGTTAAAATTGTGATTAAATCGAATATTTTAACAAAAATTTATAGTTATCGAAAAATTTTAAAAATTTTTTGAAAATTTTCTGAACAAATGATTTTTATTAAAAAAATGTTCACATATGTTATCGTTGTGGACAATTTTGTCGCAAATTTTAATACAAAAATCTTTATTTATCGAAAAATCGACGAAATTTCAAAGTCCTAGAAATTTTATTGCTGTTGAAAATTTTGTTGTTATCGAAGATTTTTCAAAATTTCATTTTAATCAATAATTTTGTCAAAATTTTATTTGCTACGCAAAATTAAATTGGAATTTAATTGTTATAGAATATATAATCGAAAGTTAAATGTAATCGAAAATTTCGTCAAAATATTGTCTTAGAAAGATTTTACGGATTTTTTGTATCGAAAATGTGGTCGATATGTTTTCGAAAGTTTCTTAAACATGTTATTGTTATCGAAAATTTTGTCGAAAATGTTTTTTTATCGAAAATCTTGTCGAAATTTTATTTTTATCGGCAATTTTGTTAAAATTGTTATAAAATTGAATATATTGACGAAAATTTATAGTTATCGAAAATTTGTAAAAGTCGTATAGCTATTGAAAATTTTTTGGACATATTATTGCTATCGAAAATTTCGTCGATATTTTATTTTTATCACAAATCTTTCACATATTTTATCGTTTTCGACAAATCTGTCGAAAATTTTAATACAAAAATTTATAACTATCGAACATTTTTCGAAATTTCAGAGTCATAGCAGTTTTATTGCTGTCGAGAATTTTGTTGTTATAGAAAATTTTCCAAAATTTTATTGTAATCAATAATTCTGTCAAGATTTCATTGCAACGAAAAATTTATCGAATATATAATCGAAAGTTAAATGTTATCGAACATTGTCCTGGAAAAGTTTTGCGGATTTTTTTTTTTATAAAATATGTCGTGGTTATGTAATTGTTATCCGAAATGTCGTAGAAATTTAATTTTTAACGCAAAATCTTGTTGTTATCGAAAATTTTGTCAAAATTTCAATGTGAAAAAAATTTTGTCAAAATATTGCTATGGGAAATTTAATTGTTCTCGAACATTTTATCGAAAAATGATTGTTATCGAGAATGTACTCAATATTTCATTGTTATCGAAAATTTTAATACAAAAATTTATAACTATCGAACATTTTTCGAAATTTCAGAGTCGTAGCAGTTTTATTGCTGTCGAGAATTTTGTTGTTAGAGAAAATATTCCAAAATTTTATTGTAATCAATAATTCTGTCAAGATTTCATTGCAACGAAAAATTTATCGAATATATAATCGAAAGTTAAATGTTATCGAACATTGTCCTGGAAAAGTTTTGCGGATATTTTTTTTTATAAAATATGTCGTGGTTATGTAATTGTTATCCGAAATGTCGTAGAAATTTAATTTTTAACGCAAAATCTTGTTGTTATCGAAAATTTTGTCAAAATTTCAATGTGAGAAAAATTTTTTTCAAAATATTGCTAAGGGAAATTTAATTGTTCTCGAACATTTAATCGATAAATGGTTGTTATCGAAAATGTACTCAATATTTCATTGTTATCGGTAATTTCGTCAAATTTTACTTTACATTTTTATCGAAAATTTTATTTTTTAAAGAAAGTTTCGATGACATTTTACTGCAGTAAAAAAAAATTTTTTTGATGAAATTTTTCGAAAATTTGTTCAGAATTTAATCGGTATCGACATTTTTGCCGAAATTTTAATTTTTTTATATTTTAAAGAAAATTCACAGCTAACGAAATGTCTAAAAGTATTGTTGTCGAAAGTTTCATGGACCTGTTATGTTATCGAAAATTTAGCCGAAACATTTTTTTACAGAAAATCTCGTCGAAATTTTATCGTAATCGACAATTTTGTCAAGATTGGGATTAAATCGAATATTTTGACAAAAATTTATAGTTATCGAAAATTTGTATAAATTTAATTGCTATTGAAAATTTTCTGGACATGTTATTGTTATCGAAAATTTCGTAGCTAGAAAAGTTTTGCTGATTTTTTTTTATAAAAAAATGTGGTGGATATGTTATTGTTATCCGAAATGTCGTAGAAATTTTAATTGTCAAAATTTCAATGTGATCAAAATTTTTGTCAAAGTATTTTTATGCGAATTTTAAAGAAATTTAATTGTTCTCGAACATTTAATCGAAAAATGATTGCTATCGAGAATGCAACCGAAATTTCATTGTTGTCGGTAATTTCGTCAAATTTTCCTTTTCATTGTTATCGAAAATTTTGTTTTCTAATTTTTTCATATATTTTAACGAAATTTAAATTTTTCCAAATATTGTAACGAAAATTCACAGCTAAAGAAATGTCAAAATGCATTGTTATCGAAAGTTTCATGGACCTGTTAGAGTTATCGAAAATTTTGCCGAAACTTTTTTTATAGAAAATCTCATCGAAATTTTATCGTAATCGCCAATTTTGTCAAAATTGGGATTATATCGAATATTTTGACAAAAATTTATAGTTATCGAAAACCTGTAAAAATTTTATTGCTATTGAAAATTTTCTTGGCATATTATTACTATCGAACATTTGGTCGATATTTTATTTTTATTAAAAATCTTTCACATATTTTATCGTTATCCACAATTTTGTCGAATCGATGCATACAAAAATTTATAGTTATCGAAAATTTGTCGAAATTTCAGAGTTGTATAAGTTTGATTGCTGTCGGGAATATTGCTGTTTTTATAAAAATTTCATTATAATCGATACATTTGTCAAAATTTCATTGCTACGCCAATTGCTATCGAATATATAATCGAAAGTTAAGTGTTATCGAAAATTTCATCAAAACATTGTCTTAGCACGCTTTAACTTGTTCGTACAAAAATTTTCATCAAAATTTCGGAAATCTATCCTCATTAAAAATTTTTTAACCCTCCTCCTTTGAGGCCTCCTCTTTGGGGACCCCAGTGATATATGAAACTCTAATAAATTCTTTAGCTAAGCCATTAGAGTCTAATTGTTTAGGCGTGCTGTTTTTAAGCTTCTTTATTTTAATGGGCTTTTAGTAGAGATATTTTCCCACTTGCCCATTATCCCTTAATGGTGTATAAAGCCATGTTAATTAATATCAGTAATAAAGATTGGCATAATTCAATAAATCCTGAAAAATGTTAAGAAATTTATAAGACTTTTTCGTTGAAGCCGAAAGTAGAACAATTGTAGCGAATCTAACAAATGATGCCACACATACTTGTGACCATAACTAAGAGAGTAATAAAATAATGGGATTAAGTATTTGGCGGTGACAGGCCAATAATAAGTGAAGACATCCAGAAATTACTGCGGAAATTTCTTTGAGTAATTGTAGGGGATGGTGCCCCACCTAAGGCAAGAGAAATACGAATGTGGAAAGTTTGCTCCAATTAGCTAATAATAACAAACAATGTCCATGTTATCTCTTTTGTCTGGAAAAGCCCGTAGATGTCCTGCTAGTCACTGATATAATTGGATTTTTAATGAAAATATTGCCTTGCATAACACTTCTTGTTTGCTATTCCTTTCATTTGCAAATATTGCTACAATTTATTATTATTTATTCTGAATAGATGCATGACTATCTGTGAGGATTTGATTACATTCCTGATAATAACCCATCTAGACAATAAAGCATAGAGTGAGTATATTATTTTACCTTGGGTTTCCTTCCCCTTTCCTCTATGCCAGCTATCATGGCAAATGCTCTAATCCACATCATGCGTCTCCAGACTGACTGGTAAACATCTCTAAAGTCTCAATGTTCATAGATTCTCATTTCACTTGCCATTCATTTTCATTATCTTGTCTAGATGACCTTTGTTGCTGGTTGATGTTATTTTTTTTACATCACGTGGTTCTAGTGGTGTTTTTTCTCTTCATTTTTTGCAAACGCTCGTTGTTGTTTAATGCTCCCATGTACACCACAACAACTAGCTATTGTATTATATATCACCCTTGGGACATGAACTTTATGCTCTTCCTGCCGCACGTTGTCACACACACACACAATTACTTGTGTCCTGTCTATCGTTTCTCTCTATGCCTCGTCACTCATTCCCATAGATGTCCTTTATTTGTTACTCACATAGTCTTGTTTTTGATTTTATTTTCCCATTTCATTACATTTCTATGAAGGTAGCATTTGTGTGATGACATTAACTTGAACACATGTCCACACATCAGTGTCAATGCTCAACCAAACACTTGTACAGTGAGGAATCACCCAGCCATACACCCACACAACCACATGCCATCACTATAAACATCACATGCACTTTATTAGATGCTGGCAAAGAATTAATTACCATTAGCACCATTATTAATCAACGAGTACATAAACACATGCCAGTACATTAGGCTGTATAGTGGAATATAGTGGGAGCATATTTACAAAAAAAAAAATAAATTTGCAAACATTTTTCAATAAATGTGGTTCTTTAAATTTTTGAAATGGCACATTACATCACAAATGTCGCCAGCAGTGGAAAGGGGCCAATCACCGCATAAAATGTTTTCGATTATTCTCGCCAGGATGCGAACTCAGGTGAACGGCGTCATTGGGAGACATACATATCTCTGCGCCACGGTGGCCACCAGTGCTCTATCATTACGGCCATTAAACAAAAAGACAGAAAGACGAACAGATACACTGACAGACAGACAGAGAGACTGACTGACTGGCTGGCTGGCTGACAGACAGACAGACATGGATAAATCCAATCGGGAAATAATTCTGAGTCAATATTCAACTAAAGTCGAATTTCATGGAATGTATTAACATTATTATGTCTTTGGACCAAATTTTGGCAAAATTCCATAGTCCACATTTTCAAACTAGACAAATTTGGATATTATTTGAGGCATTTCCACGTTATCTGCAGAAATCGCCCTTACAGGTAAAAAGGCGGCCCGGCCGAACTTTGGATACCCACCATATATGGTCCAATATGGTCCAATTTGGATCAAATTTGACATTGAATGGTCTAATAAGTACAAGTCGTTGTTCCATTATGAGGAACAAAATATTGGTCTTTTTGGTAGCAATATCCAAATATAGACCGATCTGAATCATATACGACACGGATGTCGAAAAACCTAAAATAAGTCATAGTCACGAATATCAGCGATAATAAATGTGGCTTTTATGGGCGCAAAACCTTAAATCGAGAGATCGGTCTGGGCTAAGTTGAAGAGGGTTAACGAAAGGCCTAACATAACTCACTGTCCCAAATTTCGGCGAAATCGGACAATAAATGCGTGAATCGAGAGATCGGTCTATATGACAGCTATATCCGAAACTGAACCGATCTGAGCCAAATTGAAGAGGGATGACGAAAGGCCTAACACAACTCACTGTCCCAAATTTCGGCGAAATCGGACAATAAATGCGCTATTTATGGGCTAAAAACCTTAAATCGAGAGATCGGTCTATATGGCAGCTATATCCAAATCTGGGCCGATCTCAGCCAAAGTGAAGAAGAATGTCGAAGGGCCTAACATAACTCACTATCCCAAATTTTGGCAAAATTGGGCAATAAATAAACATTTTATGGGCCCAAGACCCTAAATCGGCGGATCGATCTATATGGCAGCTATATTCAAATCTGGACCCATCTGTGCAAAACTACAAAAAGATGTCAACGGGCCTAACGCAACTCACTATTCCAAATTTCGGCGAAATCGGACAATAAATGCGCTGTTTATGGACTAAAAACCTTAAATCGAGAGATCGGTCTATATGGCAGCTATATCCAAATCTGGACCGATCTCAGCCAAAGTGAAGAAGAATATCGAAGGGCCTAACACTACTCACTATCCCAAATTTTGGCAAAATTGGGCAATAAATGCACATTTTATGGGCCCAAGACCCTAAATCGGGAGATCTGTCTATATGGCAACTATATCCAAATCTGGACCGATCTCAGTCGAAGTGAAGAAAAATTTCGAAGGGCCTTACACAACTCACTGCCCCAAATTTCAGCAAAATCGGATAATACATATGGCATTTATGTGCCTTAGACCCAAAATCGGCGGATCGGTCTATGTGGCAGCTATATCCAAATCTGGACCAATCGGGGCCAAATCACAAAAAGATGTCGAGGGGCCTAACACAATTCACTGTCCCAAATTTCGGCGAAATCGGACAATAAATGCACCTTTTATGGCCCAAAACCTTAAATCGAGAGATCGGTCTATATAGCTGCCATATACCCAAATCTGGACCGATCTGGGCCAAATTGAAGAGGGATGTCGACTGGCCTAACAAAACTCACTGTCCCCAATTTCAGCAAAATCGGATTGTAAATGTGGCTTTTATGGGCCTAAGGCCCTAAATCAGCGGATCGGTCTATATGGGGACTATATCAAGATATAGCCCGATAAAGCCCATCTTCGAACTTAACCTGTTTATAGACAAAAAAAGAATCTGTGCAAAGTTTCAGCTTAAAATCTCCATTTTTAAAGACAGACGGACATGACATTTTACTGTCCGTAAAGATGTTCACACTCGACGTCTTCGCTTTAGCACCACACCACTTCATGCATACCGTGATCGCCCGAATCTACGCCTGCAGGACCGTATTATGGTCAGGCACTCTAAAACTGATCTCAGTCCCAGGGTTCTCAATGCAGACCACGAGGCCCACTCTTTCCCCTAGCTTTGATCCATCCGTGTAACATGATCTTCCAGATGGCAATACGAGGGTTACGTCAATCCGAGACTGTGCCGCTGGCAGCAGTGCCTCGCACTCGACCTCAAGGTTCATCTTAGGTATCCGATCGGAACCTCTTCCCTTCCTTGCAAGTTTCCTATCGTCGCATCGATTTTACCTCAATGATATGAGGTGCTCTCACCCTCAATCTATTCTCCCATCGCCTTAAGTCTCATAGCCGCAGTGGCTGCCTCACACTTAATCTGTATGTCAATGGATCGGATATCTAGAATAGTCTCCAGTGCACTGGTGGGCGTGGTCCTCATCGCTCCGCCTATGCCAAGACAACATGTTGTCTGAACCTGTTGTATGGTACTTATGTTGCACTTTTTCTCCATAGCAGTCCAGCAAACTACTGAGGGGTAAGTAAGTATTGGTCTAACAACGCTCCTGTAGAGCCAGTGGACTACCTTCGGATTCAGGCCCCATTTCAAGCCTATGGTCTGTCTACCATTCACAGTTATGTTACGATTCGCATCATCTTTGAAGAAGTACGGCCCAATGAACCACACCAAACTGTGACTTTTTCGGGATACGTTGGTAGCTCCTGCAATGCTTCCGGCTGATCTTCACTCCAAAATCGTCAATTCTGCTTATTTACGTACCCATTGAGCCAAAAATAAGCTCTGACCATAAAATGGAAGAAGAACTTTCTTAACACAGCACGCATTTTGATAATAAAATTCAATAATTTGCAAGCATTGTTCGTTTGTAAGACAATTCATGGTTAAATTATAGACCAAACTGAAGATGTTTGACAGTGAAACAAAACACGAAACGTGCGTCAGCTGTTTAAGCGATTGTTGCCAAAAAGATAATTGCTAAAAAATCACCCTTTATTTCATCAAGATTGTTTAAGGGAATCGAGGGTGAGGCGTTAGTCGGTCAACTTTTGTACGTGGAGCTTTATGACGACTTATCAACTTGAACAGGTACGGTCCTCCCATTCCATTCAAACCCATTCAAAGAACTTGTCAAATGTAATCCTTGCTGGAGGGTATATATGAGTCGCCCTGGCCAAACTTTACCCCCAACAACTGCGCTAAGTATGGTTGAAATCGGTCCATGTTTTGAGATAGCTGCCATATAAACCGATCTTGGATCTTGACTTCTTGAGCCTCTAGAGGGCGCAGTTTTCGTCCGATTTGACTGAAATGTTGCACGTGGTGTTTTGGTATCACTTCCAACAACTGCGATGCGTATGGTTGAAATCGGTTTATAATCTGATATAGCTGTTATATAAACCTATATGGGGTCTTGACTTCTTGAGCCTCTAGAGGGCGCAGTTTTCGTCCGATTTGACTGAAATGTTGCACGTGGTGTTTTGGTATCACTTCCAACAACTGTTCTGAGTATGGTTGAATTCGGTAAATGTTTTGATATAGCTGTCATATAAACCGATCTTGGGTCTTGACTTCTTAAGCCTCTAGAGGGCGCAATTCTCATCCGATTTGGTTGAAATTTTGAATGAGGTGTTCTGCTATGGTTTCCAATAACTGTGCTAAGTATGGCGCAAATCGGTGCATAACCTGATATAGCTGCCATATAAACCTATCTGGGATCTTGACTTCTTGAGCTTCTAGAGGGCGAAATTGTCATCCGATTTGGCTGAAATTTTGTACAACAGCTTCTCTCATGACCTTTAACATTCGTGTCGAATATGGAATGAATCGGTTTATAGCCTAATACAGCTCCCCCATAAACCGATCTCCCTATGTTACTTCTTCAGCCCCTAAAGTGTGCAATTCTTACTAGATTTGGCTGAAGTTTTACACAATGACTACGAGTATGGTCTCCAATATTCAGTTCAATTGTGGTCCGAAATGAACCATAACTTGAAATTGTTCCCATAACATCCTTTGTTTGCCTAAAAAGAGATACCGTGGCAAGAGCACGACAAATGCGATCCATGGTGGAGGGTATATAAGATTCGGCCCGGCCGAACTTAGCACGCTTTTACTTATTTTTAACTATTTTTAACTAAGACCATTTGTCACTTTTTCTCCGTCACTATTTATGGCCTTATTAACTTATTTTTATCAAGGATTAAATATTGTTGAGAGCTCCTTAGTGGAGTTTTTACTTTGAACTAAGACTAGTTGTCACCGTCCGTCACTAACTATGGCCTTATTAATTTATTTTTAACAAGGCTTAAATATTGTTGAGAACCATAACAAAAATCTACTTTCATAATTAAATAGCCCTTGGGGTTCATTGTTGATGTTTTTTTTTGGTAAATTACTTTCAAATTAAATCCCCTAAATATTCACCACTACGGCAAACCATTAAATTTGCCCTATCTTATGTTAAGATTGCTGCCAGGTAAATTATGTGGCAAACCCAACAACAAATTAGTATTGATTTCTGTTTTTCGACACCTCATTAAACAGAAATGTAGCAATGGGTAAAACTAAGGCAATTCAGCCCCCCCTCCCCCAACCCCCATTCACAGTTACGCCAACGTATCGTCTACACCTTCTTTGGGGGGGGGGGGGGGGGCAAACAAATTGATTTATTTATTGTGAGGGTAATTTATTTGGTACGACTACAAGTATTTCCATTGCCCCCCCTACCTCAACCCTCTTAACAACAAATTCTCGAGAACACCTTCACCTTCATTAGTTGGACACATCTTCCGGGCCATAAATATTAAGTTAGGTCATAATTAACTATTGACCCTTATCTTGTTTATGGTACCCGAAGGCAGACATATGCTTGAAAAATGGCCGCACAGAGGGAAGGGCATTAAAGAATTGCTAGCATTATAGTCATACCTTGACTTATTACTAGGACGAAAGACGAAAGCAGTTTTATATGATAATTAAGGATATTTATTCGATTAATACAATACCAAGTTATTTCAACTTCCCCTTTACAGGCATTGGGTTTTTATTAACTGTGATCATTAGTCTCTTTTTTGCCTTGCGCTAGGCATTGTTGGGAATTAGCAATGAGACATGTCCACTTTTGAGGGGGAATTGTTTGCATTGACATTATTAATCAATTAAATTAATCACTTGAGCAAATAACTTTTGTTTGTTACTTTTATTGATGTTGTAGTGTTATTGAAACTTTTGCAAAATAGAAAATGGACAAAGGGGTGTTGCTTATGTGTGGGAAAAAAGTGATAGAACAACTGGCAGAAACCATTTTTCTTGGGTTAAGTTTTTGTGGGTACATAATTTGAAGTCTTTAAGATGAAAAAGTTTACCAGTGGATAGTTTTGAGATACTTTTTATTAAAGACACAGCAAGAACCTTTTATTGAAGCAATTGATAAATACCTTAAAGCAGACCTTTGGGTATATACGGCATTACGAAAGGTGACTAATAGACCTATCCGCTACTTTCATTAAGGATGTTGAGTTTGAAACTTATTAATCAAAGTTCGTTTTTGATTGCCAAAAGTAGCCTCATTTGAAGAAACTTAGAATAGTTGGGGTTTTAAATCATTGTATAACAGTTATAGAAAATATATGTTAACTGTTATACTGGTACTAGCTGGACAGGGCCCTTTCCGCTGCGCCTTCTTGTACTATATATGGCACAAAATTTTCCTTGGAATCATTTTCGACAATTTAAGAGCTTTTATTGAAATATCAAGCTACGAAAATAGTATATCGCTTGACAAACTGTCTAACAATATAAATGCCTTTATCTGAATCCCATCGTTATTGATCTACGAATTTAAGTTTGGATGTAAGATGTACTTAATTCTTAAAATACTTTATTTCAGCCCGATATTCTCATGATGTCCCCCAGACACTTGGCCCTGAAAAAATATCAGCATAGTGCCCCCCTCTCTCAAATACGATTTATTAAAACCTCATATTGCCATTGGTTTTGAGGGGAGTTTACAGGATGAGGCGTCCCTCATACACATGGCCCCAAAATCAAATTCGTTTTCTAATCTCAAATACCTTTCATTTGAGCCACATATTGGCATGGTCGAAAAATTTTTACCCTTTGGGGGCTGTTTTGGGGAAGGGATGATGTCCTAAATACATGATCCTACATTTGGATATCAAATTCGTATTCTACTCCCAAATATCTATATTTGAGCCCCATATTGCGATGGTTGGTAAAAAATTGCTGTTTGTGGGGTATTGTGGGAAAAGGGTAGACCGCCAGAAAATTGGTCCCGAAAGTGGGTATCAATTCTTGCTCTGCCCCCCAATACCTTTCACTTAAGCCCAGGGTCGGTAAATATGCCCGATTAATGGGTGTTTTTGGGGAGTGGGCTGGTCCCCCAAACACTAAGCCCTGAAAATATATCAGCAATGTGCTCTATTCTCATATATATCTCATATATCATTTATTTGAACCCCATATTGCCATTGGCCTCAAAATTGGATATCTAATTCGTTTTCCAATCTCAAATACCATTCATTTAAATCCCCTATTGCAAAAGCCAGCAAATATGTCTGGTTTGGGGTATGGGCCCAAAAAACTACGAATATCGAGCTTCACTGCCTTGAAGACCCAAATTGTCTTGGTGAGAAAATACGTATTTGGGGGTTGTTATGGTGGTGGGACGTCCCCTAGACAGTTGGTCCCTAATATTGATATCAGATTTTTGGTGTACTCCCAAATACCATTCATTTGAACCCTATTTTTCCATAGTCGGCAAACATGACCGGTTATGGGGGGTGTTTTTGGGGAATGGGGCGGCCGCTCTGTGACTTGGCTTTGAAAATATATATCAGGCTCGTGTTCTTTTCTAAAAAAAAACTCTTATTTGAGCCTCATATTGCAATGGTTAGCAAATATTTCCTATTTGGGTGATGTTATTGGGGTAGGGTGGCCCCATAGACACTCTACTCGAATATTGATATCAGATTCGTTTTTTATTTCCAAAGACCTTTCACTTGAGCCGCATATTGCTATGGTCGCAAATTTGTCCGATTTTGGTGTGCTTTGGGGGTTAGGGTGGTCCCCCAAACACTTGGCCCGACAATTGGATATCAGATTCGTTTTCTAATCTTAATTACCTTTCATTTGAATTCCATATTGTCGTGATTGGTCTAAATATATGTTTGGTAGGTTTTAGGATGGGGCGCCCCCCCCCCCTAGGTACCCCATCCGAAATTTGGATACCAAATTTTTATTTTTAGTGTACTATATGAGAGCACACAAAATTTCGCTTAAATCGCACCACCCATCTCCGAGATCAGGCGTTTTCTGAAAGTCAAGGTAAGGGGGAGGGTCCGCCCCACCCCCCTCCCCACCCCTTCAGATATTAAAAAATTTAGTACCCTAATTTCACTACGGGATCATTGCACCATCTGTGAAAATTTCAAGAAAATCGGTTCAGCCGTTTCTGAGTCTATAAGGAACACACAAAAAAACAAATCTACAAATAAATACAAATGATTTACATATATAAGATTCAATTTGTGTTTGCTTGTTTGTTTGTTCCGTATAGACTCAAAATCGGCTGAACCGAAACATAGGCTATATAATTTTTTGATATCCCCTTACTCCCAAAGTACTACCCAAAAATCAAAAGTAGACCGATCGGGACAACATGGGATTCGAATGAAAGGTATTCAAGAGTAGAGTACGAATTTCATAATAAAAGTACCCAAGTACCTGTTGGGGACGGACCCTCCCCCTTATGCCAAAAACATCACCCAAAATCAGAAAGGGACCTAACGGGACAATATAGGTATCAAATGAAAGGTATTGGAAAGTAGAATACGCATATGGTATTAACATTTTAGTCTATGTACCCATTGGGCCGCCCCAACCCCAAAACTCCCCCAAACAGACATATTGGATGTTCATTTCGATATGGGGCTCAAATGTAAGCTATTCGAGAGTAGTTTTCAAATGTGGCATACAAAATCAGATCGAAGTATAACGCCTCAAAAACGCCATTAGACCCATTATGACTATATGATACTTGGCTGAAGCGATTTTCTTAAAATGTTCATAGATTGTGTACGTTTGTCTGGAGGGCAATATAGGCTATATAATTCTTAGATATCGGGTGGAGGCGGACCCTCCCCCTAACCTCAAAAACGTCACCCATATACGAAACGAGTCCGATGAGCATAATACGGGTATCAAATAAAAGATATTGGGGACCAGAAAACGAATATCATATTAAAATAATGGGTCCAAGTACCCAGCGGGCCCTCTAACTCCAAAACTACCCTAAAAAGGTATATTCGAAGTTTATGTCAATATGGGACTCAAATGAAAAGAATTGGGCTGTAGATTACAAATATGGCATAAAACATTTGGTCCAAGTAATGGGAGGTCGCCCATCCCCCAAATACCCCCCAATGGGCATATTAGCCGATAATGGCTATATGGGACTCAAATGAAAGGTTTTCGGGAGTAGATTACGAATATGACATTAAAATTTGCGTTCAAGTCTAGGTGGCGCTTTTTCTCCTAAAGATACATCAAATGGGTTATTTGACCCATTATGACAATATGGGACTCAAATAAAAGGTACTTGAGTGTAGAAAACGAATTTGATATCCAATTTTGGAGCCAAGTAGGTGTTTTGGGGTACGCCCTAAAGCACCCCATTAACGGAACTTCATTTCCGTTTGGAATAAAGAACGAATTTGATATGTATTTTCAGTGCAAAGTACCGCCCCAGCCCCAAAACACCCTCCAAACGGTTCATATTTACCGGCCATGGCAATATGGGACTTAAATTAAAGGGATTTGAAAGTGCAGCACAAATTTGATATCCATATTTAAGTCGAAATGTCTGAGGTGCCATCCCTTTCCTAAGGAGAACATTGCCCTAAGGAAGAACATTACCAACAGGAACCGAGAAGGGGCAAATTCTCGCACATCAATGAGTGCTTTTCGATTCAAGTTTAAACTCAATGATAAGGGACCTTTTTGTTTTGTATACACCGACTCCGAATGGCGTCCCGCAACTGTTTGGAGAATCAGAAAGTGATTCTGAGTCGATCGGTATACTTATCAATGGGTCTATCTCTCTTCTTTATGGGTGTTACAAACAAATGCACTAAGTTTTAATACCCTGTACCACAGTAGTGGTGTAGGATATAAACAGGAAATAAGTTGACCAGGATCAATGAGTTGCTCAACAAAAGGGACGATTGAGAAAAGTGGGAGCAAGAGGCATTCAAGATCGCACTTTCATTTTTTTCTCAACTTTGGAACTTTACCGAAAACTCTTTCGATAGAAAAAATCACAAACGATTTTCAGCCAATTAATGAAATATTGAAAGTATGATCGATATTTTGCTAGCTCTAGTTCTTATCTGCTATATATGACTTTGTTAAATTTTTACTGACATTTTGCCTTTAGTGAAAAT
Organism: Stomoxys calcitrans; assembly: GCF_963082655.1. Taxonomy (NCBI): domain Eukaryota; kingdom Metazoa; phylum Arthropoda; class Insecta; order Diptera; family Muscidae; genus Stomoxys; species Stomoxys calcitrans. The sequence goes on along the minus strand of NC_081553.1, from coordinate 101,435,875 downwards.
TCCTTTTTGGGTTTTAGAGTAATTTGTTGAAATTTCTTTGTAGATTTTTTTTTGAAATTTTCTTTTTAGAGAAAACTTCATTAAAATTTTGTCTCTCTAAAATCCACAGAGCGCAGATATTAGCATATCCGCCTATGACGCTGAACGCCTGGGTTCGAATCCTGGTGAGACCATCAGAAAAAATGTTCAGTTGTGGTATTCCCCTCCTAATGCTGGCAACATTTGTGAAGTACTATGGCATGTAAAACTTCTCTCCAAAGAGATGTCGCTCTGCGGTACACCGTTCGGACTCGGCTATAAAAAGGAGGTCCCTTACCAACTTGAATCGGACTGCACTCATTGATATGTGAGAAGTTTGCCCCTGTTCCTTAGTGGAATGTTCATGGGCAAAATTTGCATTTGCAATATCCACCCGAAAATTGTACCTCTCCAACACACACCAGTAACTCCACGCCTTTTTTTCCAGTGTTCCTGCACTGGTGTAATAGAAGGATTGGCTAGTATCAATGTCTTGAAGAATGTTATTTTGGCATGCTGTTTTCACCGCTGACGTAAACCAAAAAGTTAAAAAAAAGTTTCAAAAAAACAGCTTTTATCCTACTTCTCACATTGCTGAACTTATTGTGGACAAAAAAAAAATCATTCATAAATCTTTGTATGGTCATAAAGGAAAATTTCTGAAATGTAAATAAATCAATCTTGGGAAAACTGACAATTCCTTTTCTTGGGAATGCACGGATATCACACCCGTATTCCTCTGGCAGTTTAACATAACATCTCAACTTTTCCCCTTAGAGATTTTCCTTTTTTTTTTGTTAAATCGAAAAAAATGGTTTACTTTCCTGTGTAACGCACCCACGCACATACATACGTCATGCCTTCCACACATGATATTACCAAGGATATGTTAAAGAGCCATTATACACAAAATATTTACAGGCATTGTGCACAAGAGTATGGTTCAATCAATGGCCATTTAATAAAAGATTCATGCAAATTCATCAATACTTGGAAACTTGTTTCCTTAACAATCTTTTGTGGCTTTCAGAAACACAACAAAGACCAACACAATAACATTTTTTTTTTGCAGAAAACAGGATGTAAGAAGGAAGAGAAACGATTTACATAATGCAGGAAAGTGTTTTGGGTTGAGAGCAAAAAAAGCAACAAAATTCAAAAATGTAAAGCTTGCAATCCAATAAATGACAAAGTTCCAATTTACAAAGCTGGATGTAAAAAAGGCAAAGAAATCCTATTCTTTGCTTTACACCCCTTCGCTTTGAATCAACAAGCAATATAATGAGCAGACATCAATTCCAAGGGAAAATAAATTCTTAAAATCGCAATAAATTTATTATAGCTCAAACAAAGGAGAGATAAAACTTTTGTTTATCCTAATCTACTCTAATGTCCGCATTCTCCGCATTCTCCGTATTCTTCGCATTGAGAGGACAAAGGAAGAGCGAAGGTGAATGAGGTTAAATCAATTGTCTGTTATTGAAAGTGATTACCTATCCATTCTTTGCTTCATCAATGTCATCACACACACACGCACGCACACATAGAATGCAGCTTAGGCCATGATAAGGATATATTAACATATATACACACATACATACATAAGCAATTTAAACGTATTTTTCATGAAGGCAAACAAAAACGCCTTTTATGCAGTACCTAAATACCCCACTCGACTCCTTGGACTCCATCACAACGTATTACACTGAAACAAATCTTCTTATATATAAAACTAGCTGGACAGGGACGGTCAGGGGGTCCTGTATGGGGGTGCTAGAACGGCCTTTCAGATATTTCGCCCCAATGTGGATATCACATTGGTTCTCTTCTACCAAATTTCTTTCATTTGAGCCTTATGTTGCTATGGTCGGTATATATATCTGGTAAGTATCTGATTCGTGCTCTAGTCTCAAATACCTTTCATTTAAACGTAATATTGTCATTATTGCTTTAAATTTCCATTTGGCGGATTTTGGAGGTAGGGCGGTCCCCCTAGATATCCCACCCTAAATAAGAATAGCAAATTTCTGTTTTTGTGTTATTGTAAAGAAACTAAATTTCGCTTAAATCGCCCCAACCCATCTTCGAGATTAGGCGTTTATGAAAATTGGGTAAGGGGAGGGTCCGCCCATTAAAGTTTTGATTTAAAATCTACCTCACTTTCTTGGTGACCAAACCCTTTGATGGTGGCCAAACCCTTTTCCCCGAAAGTGAATATCAGGCTCATACTTAACTCCCAAAAACCACATTTGAGCTACATTTTGCTTTAGTCGGTATATATCAGGTTTGGTCAGATTTGAGATATCAGATTTGCCATAATCCACAAATATCTCCAGTTTCAGGTGGATGTAGGTGGGCACGCACTTAGCTCTGAAAAAATATCAGCATTGCGCTCTACTGTTAAATTCATTTTATTTGAGCAGCAATTTCAGTTGGTTTAGGGGGGTGAGACTTTACCCCAAAACGCTTGGTCTCATAACTAGATGTTGCCATAGTAAGCAAACATAGCCGGTTTGAAGCGAGTTCAGGGCCCGGACCCTGAAATAATATCAGCATCGTGCTAGAGCAAGATTTTGTTTGAGCCCCATAATGTAAATCATTTTGAAGGTGGCTATCAAGATATTCAGGGCTACGGGTCTCGTTCAGATCTGCAGTAAGGGCCACCCCCTTACTGAAGGACCCCCAGACACCAATGAATACATTTTTATGTCACATTTGAACTCTACTTTCAAAAACCTTTCATTTAATACCCATATAGCCCAACGCGGTAAAAGTGTCCTGTTGGACGGTGTTTTTGGGGGTGGGGAACCCGCCGACAATGAGGGTGACCTTTTTATGCCAAATTCGTACTCTACTCTTAAATACCTTTCATTTGATATCCATATTGTCCCAGTCGGTAAATTTGTCCGTTTGGGTGGGTTTTGAGATCGGGTATCCCCCCTAGGTTAGTTGACCCCCAAAATGTTATACCACTGTCGTGTTTTTGAGGCACCATGAAGAGGTATACAAAATATCGCTTAAATCGGTGCACGCATCTCCGAGATGGGCCGTTTTTGAAAATAAGGGTAAGGGGAGGGTCCGCCCATTAGGGTTTTGATATAAGGGGGTGGGAAGGCCCCTCAGACACCAATGAATACATTTTTAAGTCACATTTGAACTCTACTTTTTAATACCTTTCATTTAATACCTATATAGTCCAAAGCGGTAAAAGTGTCCTGTTGGACGGTGTTTTTGGGAATGGGGGACCCCCCGACACTAAGGGTGACATTTTAAGGCCAAGTTCGTACTCTACTCTTAAATACCTTTCATTTGAGTCCCATGTTGTCCTGATCGGTACACTTTTATTTCTGGGTAGTACTTTGGTGATTAAGGGCAGGGTCCGCCCCCTTCCTATATCAACAAATTATATAGCCTATTCATTCTATCTGACTATATTCGTTACCTACTCACGAATACCTTTCACTTGAGTCCCATATTGTCCCGCCCCTATCTCTAAACATCCTGAAATAGGTCTATTGGACGAGCGTGACAATATGGGACTCAAATGAAAGGTATTCGTGAGTAGGTAACGAATATAGTCAGAAATAATGAATAGGCTATACAATTCGTTGATATCGGAATGGGGGCGGACCCTCCCCCTAACCCCCAAAGTACTACCCAAAAATAAAAGTGTACCGATCAGGACAATATGGGACTCAAATGAAAAGTATTCAGGAGTAGAGTACGAATTTCATATTAAAAATTGGGTCCAAAGAACTGGGGGGCCGCCCAACCCCAAAACAGCCTAAAATAGGTTTATTGGACGAGCCTGACAAAATTTGACTGAAATGAAAGGTATTCGGGAGTAGATTACGAATACAGTCAATGTTCAGCATTTAATTCATTAATGGTCCGAATCGGACTATGATTTGATGTAGCTCCAATAGCATAACAGCTCTTATTTATTATTCTTTGTTTGCCTAAAAAGAGATATCGCGCAAAGAACTCGACAAATGCGATCCATGGTGGAGTGTATATAAGATTCGGCCCAGCCGAACTTAGCACGCTCTTACTTGTTTTTCTCTAATAAATGGCCATATTTGACTTCGTTAGATCTTTTTGGATTAATGGCTTACATGACTGGATAGAAAATCTAGAGACATTTGTGCTGACCAAATTTGAAAGGACCATCTCTTGCCATGTAACTATGGTGGCCCGGTTTCTCTCCAGGATCATTTTTTTTTAATATATGACCATATTCGTTCAACTCGTTAGGATCTTTTGGGCAAATACCTTACATGACTATATAGAGCATCTAGAGACCTGTCTGCTGGCCAAATTTGGAAAGGCAAACTCTTTCATCTTTGTTCACATGGCCATGGGGGACACTTTTTCAAAAAAAAAAGTGCTTTTGCATATAAAAAATTAGTTCATAATTTTTTTTTTTTTGTATTTCTATCAACCAACACGCGGGGGATGTCCCCTATGAATGCAGTGCATTGCGTTGACGTTGGGATGTAGTGTTTATTGACATCTGTCTTAAATCTCTGGATGTCATAGTGGGTGGGAAAAACATTAACCGAAAATCGATTCCCCATACGAACAGTTCTGGCGAAACAAGAATTCTCTCTATAATGCATTGTGCGGTCCGCTGGCCAATCAATTACAAACGGGTGTGAGTTCCTGGAATGTCTAGTATCCCTGACATACATCCTTACATCAGGAATAAGAAGACGAATATCAGACGAACGCACACCATGAAGGTACCGATAGAACAGCGCCAAACAACCCACAATGCGACGATGTTCAAGGTGGGCAATGGAGTTGGATTCCCTACTGTCTCCAATCAACGCCATCGTTCTCCTCTGTACACGGCCCACTAGCTCCAGGGATGATTTTGAAGCTCCAGTCCATACATGTGAGTTGCACTCCATTTTCGGCCTTATGAAAATGGTATGGATGTTAAGAAGCCTAAGCACTTGAATGTTTCTTTCGACACTCCAAATACCTGTTTAGCCCAACGGACATCACTTTGCATTTTCATGCCCAGGACATCATGAGCTTCTGGTTGCTCAACATCTGTGCCGTTAATAGGCAAAGATGATCGCAATGGGTCAGCAAATCGTTTGTGTGACAACAAGCAGCACTACTCGATTCATTCGACCCCACTCAGAAATGGCCAGCAAATCCTGGCAGAGTGTATCGTCCATAACACGCTTTTTGTCCTCAATCTCTGAAAGACTCGGCCTATGGTCAAATGGGTACGAATGACAGAGATTACTATCATCCACAAATGAGTAGATCGGATTCGATGTCTGACTTAACAGATCGTTGATGAAAATAAGAAAAAGAGAAGGAGAAAGAGAAAGAACAGAGCCCTGGGGTACACCTGCGGTCAATTTATGCTCATTGGATGAGAACCCATCTATAACGACTCGTATAGTGCGATCTCTGAGAAAGCTCGAAATAAACGGAACGAAGCCATTAACGATGATATTAGTGCACCTTGCCAGGCCCAATCAAATGCCTTGGAGATATCCAGAGCCATAACCCTACTCTCACCAAACTGGTGGATTGAGCGACTCTTTCCAACTTTCCAACAGAAGAGCCATGAGGGCACCCGTAGAGTGATTTCAGCGAAACCCATACTGTTGGTCGCTAAGAAGGCCATTAGACTATTAATACCTCACAGGATGGTGATTAACCATGTTCTCCATATTCTTGGAAAGAGCGGAGCATATAGCAATTGGCCGTTAATTCGCAGGGTTGTTCGCCTCACCCTTTTTTGGTATTGATTTTCACATACATAGTAATTCTCCATCACACTGTGATCGCTTTTGGTCCTAATCGAGTTTTCTGCTCTAAGTATTGATAAAATATTTCTCTGTATAAATTTTATATCTTTAATATTATGAGCTCTTTTCTCTCAGTGTACCACTCAACCATGGTGAGCCTTGGGTTTTTCATTTTAATGACATGACATGTAAATTGCTATGGCATCGATTTTTTTTCGGTTGTTGTTGTTGCCCCTTTTAGCCCTTACATGGGATTTTATAACTTTCTTATCTTGCCTTTTGCGTTTTGTTGTTGTTGTTGTATTTGCTTTGGCCAGAATTCACATAAAAGTCGGGATATGTTGACTTATTTTCGCTTTTCTTCGTGGTTGAGTATTCAATGGCAGTGAACATGAATGTGGGAGGGTCTTGAGTTTTGATTCACTCACTTGAGTCGATGGCGGTGGTGTTGGTCTCACCAGGGGCTAAGAGGGTCAACAATTTATGTTCACATCAATATGGAGCTTTGAATATTTTATGATTGAGATATTACCTTTATGAGGCAATATCATTAATCACAAAACGCTTGTTGTTATTGTTGTCGATGTTGTTGCCTCTGCTATTGTTATCGTCGAGCATTTGTGTTAGACCATTAAAGGATTTAACATTGCGGGAGTGAAAGGAATTTGCATTTGGGAAGGTCTCTTGTTTTATTGTAAATAATTAGGAATATTTGTTTGTGGTGGGATTAGTGGTTGGATATTCCAGGGAGGCAATGAAAGGGGATGAGTTTTTTGGTCGTAATGAAGGCATTGCAAACCTACCACACCAGATATATTGTATAAACCACAATTCCTCATCGATATCGAGGGAGTCTATCCAGGGGTCTAACACAATACATCACCGACACACAGTGAGAGAATGAGGTTTAAGTAGCTATGACCTGACTGAAAAACAATAAGGCAGCAGGAGCCGAATGGTTACCCGCTGAACTATTTAGGACGAGAAGCGACACTCTGCGCAATCTGGCTAGAAGAACGCATACCCGATGTTTGGAACCTCAGCATACTATGTCCTGAGGAATGTGCCAACTACAGAGGAATAAATCTCCTCCCCATCGCAAACAAAATACTCCCGAGCGTACTGTGTGCAAGATTACAACCTAAGTCAATGAGATTATTGGGCCCTATCAATGCGGTTTTAGACCTGGTAAATCCACCCAGACCAGATATTCGAAATATGGACCAAATTCTGTACGGATATCGAGGGGTCTAACACAATGCACCGCCGATACACAGTGAGAGAATGAGGTTTAAGTAGCTATGACCGAACTGAAAAACAATAAGGCAGCAGGAGCCGACGGGTTACCCGCTAAACTATTTAAGACCGGAAGCGACGCTCTGCGCAATCTGGCTAGAAGAACGCATACCCGATGAATGGAACCTCAGCATACTATGACTCGTACACAAGAAAGGAGACAAGACGGAATGTGCCAACTACAGAGGAATAAATCTCCTCCCCATCGCAAACAAGATGCTCCCGAGCGTACGGTGTAAAAGATTAAAACCTAAGTCAATGAGATAATTGAGCTCGATCAACGAGGGTTTAGATCTGGGATATCCAACCTAGACCAGATATTCACACTGCGCCTAATCCTTGAAAAGACCCGAGAAGGACAAATAAACACCTATTATCTCTTTGTTGACAATAAAGCTCCCTTCGATACTCCTTTATTTTCAAAGGTATTTCAAGCAATGTCTGAGTTTGGTATTCCTGTAAAATTAATAAAACTCTGCAGGATGACACTTGCTGATAAGCGTTCCTTAGTAAGAATAGGAAAGAATCTCTCGGAAACATTTAATGCCAAAAGAAGTTTCTGACAACGAGACAGCCCATCGTGTGATCTTTTTAATATCCTGCTGAGGAAGATTATACGAGATGTGAATAGACATGGTACACGAAAGACGAAATGGATGGTTTCAACTCCCAAAAAGCCTTGCACAACCGAGCAGATAAAGAAAATGGAGAACGTTGGGAACTACAACTTTGAGAAAGTCAGTCAGATAGTCTACCTTGGCACTGCCGTAACCAAAAAGAACGACATCATTATTGAGATGAAGCGAAAAATAATAATACTTTGGATTGAGCAGGCAGATGCTACTTTGGATTAAGTAGACAGTTTAGAAACAAGGCCACCTCTCGACAGACGAAGATAACGCTATACAAGACACTGATAATACCCGTATTGTTATATGGTTCTGAGGCATGGGCACTTGCGAAAGCATTCGAGGTAGTACTTGGAGTGTTTGGGAGAAAGTTTCTTCGTCAAATCTTTAGACCAGTCTGCGTTAATGGAGTATATAGGCGTCGTATGAACCACAAGCTCTATGAGCTATATGAAGACCATAGCATAGTTACAAGTATCAAAATACAATGGATGTGCTTGCTGGCTAGGTCATGTTGTCAGAATGGATGAAGAAGATCCAGCAAAGAAGTCTTCTAAAGACAATCAATCCGATTTATAAATTTCTTTTTTTTTTTGTTGGATAGTGGGTGCGTGTACCAGCAAACCGGGACGACCAAAAGCCCGATGAAAAGAACAAGTGGTGGGAGACACCTTGAAACTTGGTGTCAGAGATTTTAGAATAAGTGTAGAAGATCAAGGCGCTTGGAAGGATATTTTACGTTCGGCTAGTGGGACAAATGTTCTGTCATAGCCAATATAAGTAAAGTAAAGTAAAGTGGAATTTTCTGCAGGATTTTTTGAGCACTATCCAGCAAGAAAAGAAATTTGAAAATCGGACCACAAATGAAGTTTGGAAGCCCGAACAATATTCGAAATGCCGAGGTGACCAAGTTTAGGGGCCTGCCAAGAGGCGCCGGACCACCTACGGCCTTGAAATATTTCACCATTTTAAGAAAACCTCGGCATTAATCATTTCAATTTCAAAGAGTTATCTCTATCCGTTGTCAAATGGTATATTCTATTCTATTCTATCTCTCTGTGTGTCGTGGCGGTAGGGGTAGGAGGACTTTCCCTTGAAGGGCAAGAAACATAAAATCGCAATTGTGAGCACATTATGAAACATTCAAATGTCATCAATGAATGAAACATAAAATTGAAGAATGTCTTTGAAAGATAGTGAGAGATTGCTGAGGTTATGGAGTGACTTTTTTTACCTGTTAATATTCGCTAAGGAGGCCACCATAGCGCAGAGGTTAGCATGTCCGCCTATCACGCTGAACGCCTGACGTGAACATCAGAAAAAAATTTCAGCGGTGGTTTTCCCCTCCTAATGCTGGCTACATTTGTAAGGCATCCTGCCATGTTAAAAATCTTCCTCAAAAAAGTTGTCGCACTGCGGCACACCTTTCGAACTCGGTTATAAAAAGGAGGCCCCTTATCATTGAGCTTAAACTTGAATCGGACTGCACTCATTGATATGTGAGAAGTTTGCCCCTGTTCTTTAATGGAATGTTCATGGGCAAATTTGCATTTGTATTTGTCTACAACAGATCTCAGTCCCTGGGTTCGCCAGGCCCACTCTGTTCTCTAGCTTTGATCCATCCGTGTAACATGATATTCCAGATGGCAATACTAGCGATCCGTCAATCGAAGACTGTGCCGCTAGCAGCAGTGCCTCGCTCTCGACTTCAAGGCTCATCTCAGGTATCCGATCGGAAACCTCTTCCCTTCCTTCCAGGTTTCCTATCGTCGCCTCGATTTTACTGCAATGGAGTTGTTTGAGCCCCTGTGAAAATAGAGTGCAACATCCTTTGATATTCGAAGGGGGAGCAGACCCTCCCCCTTACCTAAATTTTTAAAAACGTCAGATCTCGGAGATTGGTGCAACGATCTTAACGAAATTTTGTATGTCATCTTATGGTACCTCAAAAATACAAAATTGGTATACAATTTTGAAGTCAACTAACCTGGGGGGACGCCCCATCCAAAAACCCACCCAAACGGTATGTTGACCGATTGGGACAATATGGGTATTAAATTAAAGGTATTTAAGAGTAGAGTACGAACTTGGTATACAAATTTCACCTTAAGTGTGGGGGGAAGTGGCCATTGCCAAATAATCCCCCAACAAGACACTTTCATAGCTTTGGGCAATATGTGTATCACAAGAAAGATATTTAAAAGTAGAGTGCAAATCTGAAATAAAAATGTATTCCTTGGAGTCTGGGGGGCCTCCCCAAAACCAACCAGGAGGGCATATTTACCATTGGGGACAATATGGATATCAAATGAAAGTTATCCAAAAGTAGAGTAAGAATTTGATATTAAAATGTATTCCTTGGTGTTTGAAGGGCCTCTCCATCCCCCAAAATTCCCAACAACAGGGTACATTTCCCAATTTTGACCCCTGGTACGGGATAACTGTGAGCACTACACAGGCTGGAACATTGAGGTCCGATCTGTGTGGTGTTCATTGCTGTCACGAGAAGCTTAACAGCGAGCTATCCGGCGCGTCCACAGGTTGCGGATAGTGGAATGGATACCGCTGATTGTCGATACCGCGGACAATCAGCGGTATCGAGCGGAGAGACTCAGTGAGAGGTCGGGCGGCTCCTGCACAAATACTGAGTGCCTATAATGCTCGATATGACCAGGCGGGTAATTGGTGCCTTTCTATAACCAATGGCCAACCTGTTCCCGCGGCGAACGGTCCTTTGGACCGGAACGGGCTTGCTCACCTACAGGAGCTTGATGAGGATCGCTACCTCCACATGAAAATGTGGCTACAACAACAACCAATTTGGATAATATGGGCATCAAATGAAAGGTTTTTGGAAGTTGAGTACACATCTGTTATAAGAATTTGATCCAAGGTATCTATGGGGCCACCCCAACATAAAAAACCCTCAAAACGGGCATGAATGTCCAACGTCAGATTGCCAGACTCTGGGACCGGCCCACCCACTAATACCCTTCTGTGGGAAGTGTAGTCCAATCGGGATAATATGTGAATTAAAAGAAAGGTCTATGATAGGAGAGTTCGAATCTCGTGTTGATATAAGGATCCAATTATCTGGGTCACATCCTGCCGTTGAGCAGAATATGTAGATCGCGACACAAAAGGACTCTAATAAATTGTCTGTTGGGTCATAACTTTTGGGGGAATCGACCCGTTCCTCCCAATATAAACAATCCCAAACTGTCATATAGGACGACTGAGAGGGCAATCCCCTCCCCCCCATCCAACCCAATACAAAAAGGATAATATATGAAGGCCGATCAGGATAGAATGGTACAGCAATAAAAAGTCTTTTATAGTAGAGTACTGCGAATCTTTAAAAATGGGCTTTCGCAAGAGGTAGCTTTGACATATGATTTTGAAGGTAGATAACCAACAAAAAAAAAATAATTAGTGTGAATCTGAACGAGACCTGAATCTTGTCAAATCAAGAAGTCATATCTGGATATCGGTTTATATGGGAGCTATATCAGGTTATAGACTGTAGTTGACACAGTTATTGGAAGTCATAACGGAACACTGCATGCAAAATTTCAGCCAAATCGGACAAAAATTGCAGCTTCCAGGGACTAAAGAAGTCAAATCGGGAGATCGGTTTATATGGGAGCTATATAAGGTTTTAGACCGATTTCGACCATAATTGACACACTTGTTGGAAGTCATAAAACAACGCTATTTGCAAAATTTCAGCCAAATCGGACAAACATTGCGGCTTCCAGGTGCTCAAGAAGTCAAATAGGGAGATTGGTTTACAAGGGAGCTATATCTGACACTGAACCGATATGGCCCATTTACAATCCCCAACGATCTACATCGATATTAAGTATCCGTGCAAAATTTCAAGCGGCTAGCTTAAAGCGTTCGATCTGTACCGTGATTTTGACAGACGAACGGATGGACATGGCTAAATCAATTCAGAACGACTAGATGATCAAGAATATAAGTTTTCCCCAACAAAGTGTCGAAGAGTCAACAGTTCCATACTTTTAAAGGAACCTGAATCCATGTGTGGGTCTTGGTTTGTATGCCTTGAAAATCGTATAAGACTTTGCAATAGGTCATTAGACGTCAAGGGGTCGGTAGAACTCAAGAAGCCCAACCAAAAATCATCGTCCCTTCTCAAAACCACTGTCCTCTGCATGCAACTCTAGTTGTTTGCCATTAATTAATCGTACAATGGCTATGGGCAGACAATCTGTCTGTTTTACACTTCAACCATATCACTCATCTCCTTGACTGACAGAGAAGAGCTCACACCAAGCATCCTTGTAGGCATTTTGCACAACCTCTTCCTTTGGCTTTTAAGTACTATTTGCTATTTTCTTTTTCGCCATTTACTCTACTTCTTTTACCCATTAATTTTATTTTTATTTGTTGTTGTTGTTGTTTTTTTTTTTTCTTCTCTTCTCTCTTGTTCAATAATTATATTGTCAATATTGATACATAAATGTTCTTAAAGCATAATTATGAGTTTATACACAACAATACAGAATGTAGTCTGTAAAACGTTGGCTAAAAAGCCAAAGGGTTTAAGAAAAAGTTTTTTTTATTGCTTTGAAAAGATAAAAGGTTTGGAAATGGAAAATATAGTCAAGACTAAAGTTTGCGATGTTTAAGTGGCAATCTTATAACGCCCTTTTTCATGCATTGTAATATCACAGTTCAATAATAGTAACCAAAAGTTATATCCCTTCATCTGTTCCTGTTCCAGACCGACACTAAAACCTAACCAAAGTAAGATGTTTTCTAACTGTTAGGAGTTGAACTCAAGATTTTTCTAGCTATAGCTGAGCTGGCTACTTACTCAGCTACCGATCGTTTTCGAGTAGAATAATTGTTATAACAAATTGTTATAACAAACTTTCGTTACTTGCGTCACTTTACATTTTAATGCACTGACATGTGTGTCCTTTAGTTTAAACTCGCACACACTCACACACACACACACACACATACTTAACATTGCCAATTTAAGTGGCAAAAAAATCAATTTTGCTTGCGGCATATGATGTATATGGTTGGGGCTGAAAACGCATCCAACAACATCATCATCAACCACCAACCATTACCACTCTACCATACCACCCTACCATCCCACATAGGATGCGGTGGTGTCAGCGGTTTATTAATAAGAGATGATAACCCGATATTGATAAACATTTATGTCGGTTTTGTTGCACAATAATTAACGTAAATGATGGGCGTGTAAACTCAATTATCCGTAGAGAATCGTTGTACGTAAATTTTTTGTGTTGAGGGGTGTCATTGATGCAAGGATTTCCCAAGAATAAAATTTATTTTCTTTTGTTTAATGTCTGCTTGGGCTCAACCAAGACTAATTGGTTGAAGAATGCCAACTGGTTATTTTAATTGCACATAATTAATGGCACCGAGTAAAGGGCAGAGCTTAAATTGTTTGTCTCAAAAGGATTTTGTGGTTTTGAACTTCTCACCCAGGAAAATGGGTAGTATGCAGTGAAGGCTTAAATTTCGTGTTGAAGTGAAATAAGGACACTTAAATTTAAATACGATGCCATCAACTCTGTGGTGTAGACACATGAAATGAGATTGGTGTTAACCACAGAAAAGTTCCTAATTTAAGCAAATCTATAGGTCACTACTCACCGTACTACATACGATACCAAAAGAAAAGTTTGTTTTTAGGTCAAAGTGCATAACTTACCTGAAACGAAAGAAGAGGAAGAAAAAGGGGCATTAGAAGAGTGAATATATCAAAGAAAAAACAAAAACGAAAGTAAAAGCTTAAAAAAGGATAATTTGTAAGGGAATGAAGATAGAATTAAGTGTTATATAAAGGATATAACAGTGAGTGCTGGTATAACAGTGCTGGTATAACAGTTATAGGAAAACATTTTGTATATCACAGTTATTAGAAATACATTTTTATATAAGCATTACTAGTTTTAACAAGTAAAAAGGCGTTAAGTTCAGCCGGGCCGAACTTTGGATACCTACCACCTCGGGTATATATGTAAACCACCTTTTGTCATAATCCGATGCAAAATGCATAATTTATGCCCCCATATTGGTCTTTTTGGTAGCCATATACAAATATAGACCGATCTGAACCATATACTATACGAATTTCCAAAAGCCTAAAACTTACTGTCCCAAATTTCAGCGAAATCGGACAATAAATACGCCTTTTATGGGCCTAAGAACTTAAATCAAGAGATCGGTGTAGATGGCAGCTATATCCAACTCTGGACCGATTTGAGCCGAATTGAAGTAGGATGTCGACAGCCCTAACACAACTCACTGTCCCAAATTTCGGAGAAATCGGACAATAAATGCTCCTTTAAAGGGCCCAAAACCTTAAATCGAGAGATCGGTGTATAAGGCAGCTATATCCAACAGTGGACCGATCTGAGCCAAATTGAAAAAGGATGTCGAAGAGCCTAACAAAACTCACTGTCCCAAATTTTGGAGAAATCGGACAATAAATGCTCTTTTTAAGGGCCCAAAACCTTAAATCGAGAGATCGGTGTATATGACAGCTATATTCAAATCTGGACCGATCTGGGCCAAATTGAAAAAGGATGTCGAAGGGCCTAACACAACTCACTGTCCCATATTTCGGAGATATCGGACAATAAATGCGCCTTTGAAGGGCCCAAGACCCTAAATCGGTGGATCGGTCTATATGGCAGCTATATCCAAATCTAGACCGATTTTAGCCAAATTGAAGACGGATGTCGAAGGGCCTAACATAACTCATTGTCCCAAATTTTGGAGAAATCGGACAATAAATGCTCCTTTTAAGGGCCCAAAACCTTAAATCGGGAGATCGGAGTATATGGCAGCTATATCCAAATGTGGACCGATTTGAGCCAAATTGAAGATGGATGTCGAAGGGCCTAACATAACTCACTGTCCCATATTTCGGAGATATCGGACAATAAATGCGCCTTTTAAGGGCCCAAGACCTTAAATCGGCGGATCGGTTTATATGGCAGCTATATCAAAATCTGGACCGATTTGAGCCAAATTGAATAAGGATGTCGAAGAGCCTAACAAAACGCACTGTCCCAAAATTTTGAGAAATCGAACAATAAATGCTCCTTTTAAGGGCCCAAAACCTTAAATCGAGAGATCGGAGTATATGGCAGCTATATCCAAATGTGGATCGATCTGGACCAAATTGAAGAAGGATATCGAAAGCCCTAACACAACTTACTGTCCCAAATTTTCGGCGAAATCGGACAGAAAATTCGCCTTTTATGGGCCCATGACCATAAATCGAGAGATCGGTCTATATGGCAGCTATATTCAAATCTGGGCCGATTTGGGCTAAATTGAAGAAGGATGTCGAAGGGCCTAACGCAACTCACTGTCCCAAATTTCGGCGAAATCGGACAACAAATGCGCCTTTTATGGACCCAAGACCTTAAAACGGGGGATTGGTCTATATGGCAGCTATATCCAAATCTGGACCGATCTGGGCCAAATTGAAGAAATATGTCGAAGGGCCTAACACAACTAACTGTCCCAAATTTCAGCAAAATCAGATAATAAATGCGTCTTTTATGGGCCTAAGACCTTAAATCGGCGGATCGGTCTGTATGGGGGCTACATCAAGATATAGTCCGATGTAACTCATCTTCGAAATTAACCGGCTTATGAAAAAAGAATCTGTGCAAAGTTTCAGCTCAATATCTCTATTTTTAAAGACTGTAGCGTGATTTCAACAGACAGACGGACGAACGGTGCCCAGCGGGATAGCCTGCCGCTTAGCCTACATATACCGCTAACAACTATTCCTAGAGCCTAATTGAGGGAGTCTCTCTGGTTATTGGTGAGAGTCTTTGGATCAGAAGTAACAATCCTCTGAGTAAACTTGAGACTAAGTCGGTTTTTATTCTTACACCTCTTCGAGGGTTCTCTATTTTTTAGCAGAGAAGGCCGATAACCTCGACGAATGGTAGGTATGCGAAAATGTGTTTTTTTTTTCATAAGCGAGCTCGTAGTACTATGTGTCCCGTTATGATACCAATAGCTATACTGACCTCCTTCTTGCTTCCTCTCAGTAATAGCCTCGTCTTCCTACGCTCAGGGTCCCCCCATAGGATTTTCGCCGTCCTACCGAACGTTTCGCTGTTCCACAATGTTGCATGCACATTCGTCGCCACTCCCTTCACTCGGACTGCATCGGACGAAAAGCTTCGGGTTAACCAAGGTTATTGACGGCAGTCCTCTGGCCTTTACCGCCAAATCGTCGGCCCTTTCATTTCTCCTTACTCCGTTATGGCCCGACACCCAAACGATGCGGGTTTTGCCATCCACAGAGAAGGCGTTAATCTTCTTCTTACACTGCTAGACTGTTCGTGACCTTGCCGCCCTGGTTGTTATTGCCCTAATGGCAATTTAACTGTCGGTAAAGAAGAAAATCGGAGGCCACTTTAGCGCAGTGGATAGCATGTCCGCCTATGACGCTGAATGCCTGGGTTCGAATCCTGGCGAGACCATCAGAAAAAATTTTCAGCGGTGGTTTTCCCCTCCTAATGCTGGCAACATTTGTGAGGTACTATGCCATGTAAAACTTCTCTCCAAAGAGGTGTCGCACTGCGGCACGCCCTTCGGACTCGGCTATAAAAAAAGAGGTCACTTATCATTGAGCTTAAAAACTTAAATCGGACTGCACTCATTGACATGTTAGAAGTTTGCCCCTGTTTCTTAATGGAATGTTCATGGGCAAAATTTGCATTTGCAAAGATGTTCACACTCGACGTCCTCGCGTTAACACCACACCACTTCACGCATTCCGTGATCGCCCAGATCTCCACCTGCAGGACTGTATTATGGTCGGGCTGTCTAAAACAGATGCCAGTTCCTGGGTTCTCAATGTAAACCCCCAGGCCCACTCTGTCCTCTAGCTTTGATCCATCCGTTTAACATGATCTTCCAGATGGCAATACTAGGGTTCCGTCAATCCAAGACTGTGCCGCTGGCAGCAGTGCCTCGCACTCGACTTCAAGGTTCATCTCTCGTATCCGATCAGAAACCTCTTCCTTTCCTTCCAGGTTTCCTATCGTCGTCTCGATTATACCGCGATGGTATGAGCTGCTCCCATCCTCAATTCATTCTCCCATCGCCTTAAGTCTCATAGCCGCAGTGGCTGCCTTACACTTAATTTGTATGTCAATGGGTCGGATATCTAGAATAGTCTTCAGTGCCCTAGTGGGTGTGGTCATTATCGCTCCGCCTATGCCAAGACAACATGTTCATGAACCGATTGGTCCTTGGTCCTTGTGTTGCACTTTTTCTCCATAGCAGTCCACCAAACTACTGAGGCGTAAGTAAGGTGTAATCGTGCTACTGTAGAGCCAGTAGACTATCCTCGGATTCAGGCCCATTTTGAGCTTACGGCCTGTCTACATAGTGCCCAACATCTGTGAGACTTCTCGGTACGCTCCTGAATGTGACACTTCGAATTCAGTTTCCTGTCCAAGATCACACCTAAGTATTTGGCCTTTTCAGATATCGAAATCGCTTCGTTGAGGAAACGTGGTGCGTTAAATTGGCCCACCTTCGTCGTCCTCGTCAACAGGCATATTTCAGTCTTCTCTGGGTTAACATTGAGACCTCTGGGTCTAGCCCAGTCATATGCCATATGAAATACCCTTTCGGCCCTTCTGCATAGCTCGTTCGGATCCTTACCCCATAGAAGTACTATAACATCGTTAACGTAGCAGACGGTTTTCAAATCCCTCCTCAGTCAGCATCCGTAATAGGTCATTTGTGGAGGTCACCCATGGGAGTAGCGATAAAATGCCCCCTGTGGCGTGCCTTTTGCCACTTTCATCGCTTATATTTATGCTATGGGACACAAAATTTATCATAAGGTTTATCCAGTCTATTAGGATCGGGTCCTCCCGGTACTGCTCTAAGGATTGGATCAGAGTGTCGGTACACACACTGTTAAAAACCCCCTCGATGTCAATGCATACCACCAGGGTGTACGTATTGGCATCGAAGGATTCTTCTATTTTATGCACTACCTCGTGAAGGGCAGTCTCCACCGACCTTCCCTTGACATAGGCATGCTGTTATGTCAAGCTGTCAAGTTCGGCCGGGCCGCACATAGCACTTAGACACATTGGACGTTCATTTCAATATGGAGCTCAAACGAAAGGTATTCGGGAGTAGATTTCGAATTTGGCATACAAAATCAGATCGAAGTATAGGGGGTCACGTCACCCCTCAAAAACGCCATTAGACCCATTATGACTGTATTTTACTTGGCTGAACCAATTTTCTTAAAATTTTCATAGATTGTGTGCGTTTCTGTGGAAGGAAACATAGGCTATATAATTTTTAGATATTGGGTAAAGGCGGACCCTCCCTTATACACCAAAACCCCCACCCATATCCGAAAGTGGTCCGATGGCCAAAACAAGGGTATCAAATGAAAGGTATTGGAGACCAGAAAACGAATGTGGTATTAAAATTTGGGTTCAAGCACCCAGCGGGCAAATCTATATCCCAGTGCAAAGTGCCGGTGGACGCCCCAGCTCAAAACACCCTCCAAATGGCTCATATTTACTGGTCATGGCAATATGGAGCTCAAATTAAAGGGATTTGGAAATGCAGCAGGAATTTTATATCCATATTTCAGTCGAAATGTCTCAGGTGCCGTTCCTCCCTAAAAAGCACTACTCATTGCACTAATTTTTAAAAATACCAGGAACCGAACAGGGGCAATTTTAGGGCCCAATTACCCAGCGGGCCCCCAACCCCAAAACTCCACTAAACACATATATTCGAAGTTCATGTCATTATGGGACTCGAATGAAAAGTCTTAGGCAGTAGATAACAAATATGGCATGAAACATTAGGTCCAAGTGATGGGAGGTCGCCTACCCCAAATACTCCCAAATGGGCATATTAGCCGACCATGGCTATATGGGACTCAAATGAAAGGTATTTGGGAGTAGATTACGAATATGACAAGTCCAGGTGACGCTTTTCCTCCTAAAGATATGTCAAATGGGTGATTTGACCCATTATGACAATAGGGGTCTCAAATGAAAGGTATTTGAGAGTAGAAAACGAATTTGATATCCAATTTTGGAGCCAAGCGTTTTGGAGTACGCCCTAAAGCACCCCCTAAACCGAGCTTCATTTCCCTTGAGAATAAAGAACGAATTTTATATCTATATCAGTGCAAAGTGCCGGTGGCCGCCCCAGCCCCAAAAAAACCCTCCAATCGGTTCATATTTACCGGCCATGGCAATATGGCATTAAAATTTAAGGGATTTCGAAGTGCAGCACGAATTTGATATCCATATTTGATATCCTCTAAAAAGCACTTCTCATTACCCTATTTTTCAAAGCACAAAGAACCGAGCAGTGGCAAACTTCTCACACATCAATGAGTGCTTTGCGATTCAAGTTTAAACTCAATGATAAGAGACCTTTTTTTATAGCCGAGTCCGAATGGCGAACTTTCCCCTCTTTGGGGAAAATATTTTAAATGACCATGCATGGCATTGTATCTCGCAAATGTAGCCAACCACCGCTTTGTCCAATGTTCTCGACAGGATTCGATCGCGTTCAGCGTCATAGGCTACAATGGCACGAATTCGATATCCGCATTCAGGGCGAAGTGTCCCCACCTTAAAAACATATTAGAAAGCTAAAGAAGACGCAGCGGAGCGGGCCCGGTTCGGCTAGTGTTTTATAAAACCATGTTGACAAGATTTTCTATATAAAAATGAAAATTTTCTATAACAAAAAATTTTACACAATTTGCTATAGAAAAAACTTTTTTTTTTCAAAATTTACCATCCTAATAAATTTTTAGCACAAATTTCTCTTAAACATTGCTCATTCCATTGAATAAGTGCTAGAACATGTATTTCCTTAAACATTGATGTAATTCTTCAATGTGATTATAGCAATATTTCACACAGCATCTAAATTTTATTCGAATATAATTTTCACAGTCTCTCGCTCTCTCAATCACACACCCACTATCGCTCAAAAACACACACCCACACCCACACATGTTATACATCAAAGCCATTTCATTCAAAACTACCAATAATAATAAATCCTATCTAACCTTCAGTTATGGCCAATGCGATACTATATGGCGAATGAGCAACATTTGCGAATTTACTGTAAACACAATACGCCACCGGGGCAGCTATCAATTGCGAGTGCTCATACGTCACAGTGATCAATAAATTAATTGGGAGAATAAACACATTTCATTACATACCATCATGGATGGATGAATGGCTATGGGAATGGAAATGGGATGGGTGTGGAATGGTTGATGGAGGCTGGCAATCCTCCATTGAATAAACAAAATAAATATATATTTGTGTATAAATATTTGGTCATTTTGCCCAAATTTATAGAAAATTTAATAAAAACTAGACATAAAAGCTATATATATGGGGTAAGCCAGATAGTTGGCTAGGCAGCCAGTCAGTCAGTTACCCAGCAACTGTTTAGATTTTAGCATTTGTTTGACGAAATGTGTCTATATCGCCCCCCCCCCCCCTTTTCTATGACTGGAGTTGAATGTGGGAAATCATTTTTAATGAAAATTGTTGTTTTTTTTGGGTTTTGATAAATTTTAACACATTTTCTTTGCCTTGGCTTTGGTTTGGTCTCTTTTTCACTAAACTCACACCGCATATGTAGTGTATGCACAACCCCATTGTATTCAATTAGCCAAGTTAATGTGGAAAAAGATACTACGCTGGAAGCCATAAAAAAGGCCATAATTAAAAGCCATAAAATATCATTTTCATTTTATGATCTGTGTGATGTGATACGTTGGGAGCTGCGAGAAATGGCAATGAGCAGCAAATGAGTATGTTTATGAATTCAAAATGAAAGGCAGTGTTGGCAAAATGAATGCCATCACATTTATTTTGATTTTTTTTTTCTCTTTTGGGAAACACTTGAGTTTTTGCCGTTTTTTTAAATTCGTACAAATGCGGGCTTCAGTATGGGCATGAGTCAAAAGCGAGTTGGAAAAAAAGATACTAAAAACTAAAACACGCACTTGTTAATGTATAGAAAAAAGAGTCCATTAGCTCTCTAAATAAATTAGTACGTATGCTACTAAAAAAGAAAACAAAATGCTTGGTATGCCATAGTTTTGAATTTATCAACAAAAAACCATTCGTCATTGATCCCTTGAAAAGAAAAATGAGTCAAGCAGCAAACTTAAATGTTTATGAAATGAATGAAATTCCATGAATTTGGAAAATTTTCATTTTATTTTATTCTATTTTATTTAAGGTTTATTTAATTTTATTCTATTTTATTTAAGGTTTATTTTATTTTATTTAATTTCATTCCATTCCATTTCATTTCATTCCTTTTTATTCCATTTCATTTCTTTTCAATTCATTTCATTTCATTTCATTCCTTTTTATTCCATTTCATTTCATTCCATTTCATTTCGTTCCATTTCATTCCATTTCATTCCATTCCATTCCATTCCATTTCATTTCATTTCATTTCATTTCATTTCATTTCATTTCATTTCATTTTATTCCATTTCATTTAATTTCATTCCATTTCATTACTTTTTATTCCATTTCATTTCAATTCATTTCATTCCATTTCATTCCTTTTTATTCCATTTCATTCCACTCCATTTCATTCCATTTCATTCCATTTCATTCCATTCCATTTCATTCCATTCCATTCCATTCCATTCCATTCCATTCCATTCCATTCCATTCCATTCCATTCCATTCCATTCCATTCCATTCCATTCCATTCCATTCCATTCCATTCCATTCCATTCCATTCCATTCCATTCCATTCCATTCCATTCCATTCCATTCCATTCCATTCCATTCCATTCCATTCCATTCCATTCCATTCCATTCCATTCCATTCCATTCCATTCCATTCCATTCCATTCCATTCCATTCCATTCCATTCCATTCCATTCCATTCCATTCCATTCCATTCCATTCCATTCCATTCCATTCCATTCCATTCCATTTCATTCCATTCCATTTCATTCCATTCCATTCCATTCCATTCCATTCCATTTAATTTAATTTAATTTAATTTAATTTAATTTAATTTAATTTAATTTAATTTAATTTAATTTAATTTAATTTAATTTAATTTAATTTAATTTAATTTAATTTAATTTAATTTAATTTAATTTAATTTAATTTAATTTAATTTAATTTAATTTAATTTAATTTAATTTAATTTCATTCCATTTCATTCCATTTCACTTCATTTCATTTCATTTCATTTCAATTCATTCCATTTTATTTTATTTTATTTTATTTTATTTTATTTTATTTTATTTTATTTTATTTTATTTTATTTTATTTTATTTTATTTTATTTTATTTTATTTTATTTTATTTTATTTTATTTTATTTTATTTTATTTTATTTTATTTTATTTTATTTTATTTTATTTTATTTTATTTTATTTTATTTTATTTTATTTTATTTTATTTTATTTTATTTTATTTTATTTTATTTTATTTTATTTTATTTTATTTTATTTTATTTTATTTTATATTATTTTATTTTATTTTACTTTATTTTATTTTATTTTATTTTATTTTATTTTATTTTATTTTATTTTATTTTATTTTATTTTATTTTATTTTACTTTATTTTATTTTATTTTATTTTATTTTATTTTATTTTATTTTATTTTATTTTATTTTATTTTATTTTATTTTATTTTATTTTATTTTATTTCATTTCATTTTATTTCATTTTATTTCATTTCATTTTTTTCATTTCATGTCATTCCATTTCATTCCTATTTATTCCATTTCATTTCATTTCAATTCATTTCGTTTCATTTCATTTCAATTCATTTCATTCTACTTTATTTTATTTTATTTGTTATATTTTATCCATTCTAAAATCTCTGACACCAAGTTTTCATTTCATTCCTTTTTATTCCATTTCATTTCAATTCATTTCGTTTCGTTTCATTTCATTTCATTTCAATTCATTTCGTTTCATTTCATTTCAATTCATTTCATTCTACTTTATTTTATTTTATTTGTTATATTTTATCCATTCTAAAATCTCTGACACCAAGTTTCGAGGTGTCTCCCACGACTTGATCTTTCCATCGGGCTTTTGGTCTTCCCGGTTTGCGTGTACCACTGTGTTTGCCTTCAAAAGACTTCTTTGCTGGAGCTTCTTTATTCATTCTGACAACATGACCTAGCCAACGCAGCCGTTGTATTTTGATGCGTGTAACTATATCGTCGTCATACAGCTCGTGGATCATACGTCGCCTATATTCTTCATTAACGCAAACCAGTCCATACATTTACGAAGAATTTTTCTCTAAAACACTCCAAGCACTGCCTCATTTTATGGTTGCCTTAGTGTACCTTATACCACTTCGTACTTATTGCTTTCTTTTAGTAATTAAACGTACAAATATCCTCGAATCATGCAAAATTTCATGATTCTAGCTTTAACCGTTTGAGCTTGGTCAGTCAGACAATCTCTGACTCTTTTATATATAAAGACGATTTAGGTTACTTTAGGTATCACCCACATCTTCATATGCTCATGATGGTGGTGATGTAAAACACTTTCATTTTATGGCCCAAATCAGTGAAAAGAGCGAATTTGTGTTTTTTTGTCCCCCATGCACATCTGTGAAATGAAACTTTGTTAATGTGTTCGCGTGCTCTTATGCTGCAGTGTGTTTATGCGAGAGTGTGTGTGTGTGTGTGTGAGTATATTATGCGCGAATCTCTACTTTTATCTAACTAACTAATGGATGATGAGCTGTTGCCAAACCAAGTGTTGCTAAAAAAGAAACAGAAAAATAGGCAAAACAAGCAGCACAAGCTAAAGCCTTCAAAAAAAAAATGATTCTATGCGTGTCAGTTAAGTGCGTTTTAAATATCCACAGCATAAGAAATGAAAAAAAAAAACACAATTCCGGCAAAAGACTAATGAAATGTAGACTGAATGTCTGTTTTGTAGCTTCCGCTGCTAAGCGCTGAGCTCAGAGATGCACACACACACAGTGTACCACATAGTCATGTCAGACTGGGATTTAATTGTGAATGCTAGTGCCATGAATGAGTCAGCAGTGGCAGCAGCGGCTCTAGACTTCTTACTTAATTAAAAAGTTCTTACAACACGTTTTAAGCATAAGTAGACATATGTAATTACTATTGGATGGGGAACAAAGTTGCCTTTTTTCTCCTTGTATTTTTTGCCCCACAGAACGAGAAGAGGAAAAACTCTTTTGAAAGTCACTTGGTTTGTGTGTCAATGAATGCTCGCCCCATCCTCCATACGATATGAAATAAATATTTAATACCCAGCTGGGGGAATAGGAATGAGGAAATGAAATGCTGGGGAAATTTTAATTTTACAAGAGCAATCCTAATATAGGTATTAATTATAAGAACTTGCATCAAATTGGAATCAGTTATTTCTCTTTTTGTCAGGGAGTAGTTAAACGGTTGAGTGGCTTGCTGGTCTTTAATATATTCAAAATTTATTGTGTGGAGTTAAGAGCCATAAGGGAGCTTTGTGACAAACCCACATCCTTGTCCGATTTCGAAAAAGAAGTTAAGTGCAAATCGGGCGATACATATATATGGGAGCTATATCTAAATCTGAACCGATTTTGATGAAATCTTGCACATATGTTAAGATCAGTAGCAGTAGCAATCCGTGCGATATTTTGTGCAGATTGGTTGTAGCTACTACGGGCATTTAAGTGCAAATCGGGCGATACATGTATATGGAAGCTATATCTAAATCTAAACCGATTTTGACCAAACTCTATGTATATTGTGGTAGTCATCGAAGAAAGCGTTGTGCAATATTTTGGCAAGATTGATCAATAAATGTGCTTGCAGTGACTCTAGGAGTGAAAATCGGGCGATACATATATATGAGAGCTATATCTAAATCTGAACCGATTTCCATGATATTCACCAGTAATATCGAGAGTCGTAAAAAAATTCTTCCTGCCAAATTTTGAGAGAAGCGGTTAACAAATGACCATTTCATTGCATTATTACTACAAATCGGACGAACATACATATGGGAGCTATATCCAGATCTGAACCGATTTTTTCATTTTCAATTTCAATAGGCTTTGTTTCTAGGCCGAAAAACATGCCTGTACCAAATTTGAAGACGATCGGTTGAAAACTGCGACCTGTACCTTGTACACAAAAGAACATGGACAGACAGACGGACAGAGAGACAGACAGACAGACGGACAGACAGACGGATGGACATAGCTAAATCGAATTCTGAGTCGATCGGTATACTTATTAATGGGTATACCTCTATTCCTTCTGGTTGTTAAATACAAATTCACTAACTTATAAAACCTAGTACTACAGTATTGGTGTAGGGTATAAAAACATATGCCCAAATGGGGGGATCTGAGCCTTGGAAAGTTTTAACTCGAGGTGTTCTTTTAATAAATTTGTAATAAAAAATTGCCTGTTTGAAGTACATATAACACGCGTATATCTTGACATATCTCGTTCAAATTTCACCTAAAAAACATCTACAATACGTATTTTTTATAAAAAAAAGGAGGAAAAGCGTACTAAGTTCGGCCGGTTCGAATCTTGGGGACC
Organism: Stomoxys calcitrans; assembly: GCF_963082655.1. NCBI lineage: Eukaryota > Metazoa > Arthropoda > Insecta > Diptera > Muscidae > Stomoxys > Stomoxys calcitrans. Next base: position 101,410,506 of record NC_081553.1, on the reverse strand, counting down.
TACCACCATGGATTCTGCAATCAATTCATACAAAATAAATTTAGTTGAAGGGCATAATTTTATTCTACATACCAAACTTCTGTCAAACCAGCAAAAATTAAAGCTTTTAGGAACCGAACAAGGATAGTCGAGAGACCGGTCTACATGGGAGCTTTATCAGGTTATGGCTGCTAAGGACCGCACAGTTGTTGAAAGTCGTAACGGAACACCACATGCAAAATTTCAACCAAACCGGACAAAAATTGTGGCTTGTAAGGGGCTCAAGAAGCCAAATCGGGAGATCGACCGATTCGAACGGTACATAACACAGTTGTTGGAAGTCATACCAGAATTACAAATTTTGCCCATGAACATTCCATTAAGAAACAGGGGCAAACTTCTCACATATCAATGAGTGCAGTCCGATTGAAGTTTAAGCTCAATGATAAGGGGCCTCTTTCTTATAGCAGAGTCTGAACGGCGTGCCGCAATCTTTGGAGAGAGGCACCTCTTTGGAGAGAAGTTTTACATGGCATAGTACCTCACAAATGTTGCCAGCATTAGGAGGAGAAAACCACCGCTGAAAATTTTTTCTGTTGGTCTCGCCAGGATTCGAACCCAGACGTTCAGCGTCAAAGGCGGACATGCTAACCTCTGCGCTACGGTGGCTAAATTGCAGAAAGATTTCGAGGGGCCTAACACAACTCACTATCCCAAATCTTGGCGACATCGGACAATAAATACGCCTTTTATGGGCCCAAGACCTTAAAGCGAGATATCAGTCTATACGGCAGCTATATCCAAATCTGGACCGACCTGGGCCAAAGTGAAGAAGAATGTCGAAGAGCCTAACACAACTCACTGTCCCAAATTTCAGCAAAATCGGATAATAAATGTGGCTTTTATGGGCCTAAGACCCTAAATCGCCGGATCGGTTTATAAGGGGGACTATATAAAGATATAGTCCGATATAGCCCATCTTCGAACTTAATCTGCTTTTGGACAAAAAAAGAACCTGTACAAAGTTTCAGATCTATATCTCTATTTTTAAGGACTGTAGCGTGATTTCAACAGACAGTTGGTCAGACGGACGGACGGACGAATATGGCTAGATGTGTTGCAAACTGAATGACAAAATTAATATACCTCCATCTTTCGGTAGTGGTTATAGAAATAACAACTTTTTGGCTTAATTGGCTAGACTTGAAGAAATTTCTTAGCAAAAACATCCCGATTTAGGGGTGTTTTGGGGGTTGGGGTGGTCCCCCAAACACTTGGTCCGACAATTGGATATCAGGAACGTTTTCTTATACTAAATACCTTTCATTTAAGTCCCATATTGTCGTGATTGGTGTCAATATATGTTTGGTAGGTTTTAGGGTGGGGCGGCCCCCCCTAGGTACCCCATCCGAAATTTGGAAACAACATTTTTATTCTTAGGGTACTATAGGAGAGTACACAAAATTTCGCTTAAATCGCACCACCCATCTCCGAGATCTGGTGTTTCTGAAAATTAGGATAAGGGGGAGGGTCCGCTCCCCTTCAGATATCAAAAAATTTAGTACCATATTTTCACCACGGGATTATTATGCACCATCTGTGAAAATTTCAAAAAAAATCGGTTCAGCTGTCTCTGAATCTATAAGGAACACACAAACAAACACAAATTGATTTTTGATTAATTTTCTGCAAAAACTAAAAATTCTGCGGAAAATAGGACAGTCTTCCTTCTAGTTCCTACCGTTGAACCATCCAGATCGCTTTAAAAAGCCCAATAACTTGCGAATGTTCACATACGCTAAAACAGACAGGTTCTCAAAGAAATGATAACCAAAAGTGGAACTCCTTCTGACTGTTAGTGCAGGATATACACACAGAAGGTATTCTATAGTCTCTTCTTCTTCGATGTCCTCACAGCTTCTGCAAAAGTTGTTGCTGGCAACCTTCAGTCTATCTGCATGTTTTCCGATTAGACAGTGACCTTTCATGACGGACACAATGACTGAGACGTCTGTTCTAGTCTTCAAGTCTAGAAGGCTAAAATATTTTCCATATTAAATATCAGCAACCTAACTTTTCTGAGTATGCCAAAAGGCATTTTCGTTGTATGTACCAAAGTCGAATATCATTTTCCTAAATTATTGTCTCCTGCGATACTCACAGTAAGAAGATTCCAAAAATATTGCCACCACCAATGCTACAGCGACGATAGATGACTTTAAGCTACTTAACAAGGTGGCTGGAAGACATATTTTTGCATTAGATATAAACGCACATACAATCATACAACTGGTTAGGTAGCTCATAGGGTTCTCTCCATAGTACTATCTAGAAACTTGGTCATGATTCATGATTCTAGGAAACCATAACCTCCTCAATGTACTCTCACTTTGTTAAAAAATTCTTTTTACCACAAATTATTTCAAATGAAATCTTCCGTTAGTTTGGGCCAAACCAGATGTGCTTTGGCTTTTGTATCAAAGTATCAAAAATAATTCTTAGCCAAATGCTCGACGTATGGTAGTTGTCTAAATTTTGCAAATACCCAATAAATTTTAAATAAGCTAAAATTTATAGCCTTATGGCACAATAAGGGGCTAAGTAATTTTTATATTTTTAAGAACACAGCGAAAGTTGATAGGTTATTGTAAATATTAAAGGCAATAATTTAAAAAAAACATTTGTTCTTATATTTCAAAGACTTTGTCGTGTCTAAATGAGTTATAAAACATCATGAAAACACAAGAAAGCTTACAATGTATACAGTTTCCGGTATGCAAAGGACATTTTTTGAATTGAATTTCTGAAAACTAAAGAGTGAGAAACACTCTTTCCATGAAGTTACCCAAAATTAAACAATTTTTAAAATTTTCCTCTGTGTATAAAATTTTATAAAAATTTAAAAAATTTTCTACAAACTTTTTACAAAAAATAAGTTTCATTGAAATCTCATTATCAGTACCATTTTAGTGCCAGGGGTTATATGTAGTACATGGTACTTTATTTAGTACCTGATACTTTTTTAAGTAATTGTTACTTTATTTAGTACCTGGTGCTTTATTTAATATCTGGTACTTTATTTAGTACATGGTACTTTATTTAGTACCTTGTACTTTATTTAGTACCTGGTACTTTATTTAGTACCTGGTACTTTATTTAGTACCTGGTACTTTATTTAGTACCTGGTACTTTATTTAGTACCTTGTACTTTAATTAGTACCTGGTACTTTATTTAGTACCTGGTACTTTATTTAGTACCTTGTACTTTATTAAGTATCTCGTACTTTATAAAGCACCTGGTATTTTATTTAGTACCTGGTACTTTATTTATTAATATTTTATTTAGTACTTGGTACTTTTTTAAGTACATGTTAGTTTATTTAGTACCTGGTACTTTATTTAATACATGGTACTTTATTTAATACATGGTACATTATTTAGTACAGGGTACTTTATTTAGTACCAGGCACTTTATTTAGTACATGCTACATTATTTAGTACCTGGTACTTTATTAAGTATTTCGTACTTTATTAAGCACCTGGTACTTTATTTACTTCTTCGTACTTTATTTAGTACCTGGTGCTTTATTTAATGTCTAATATTTATTTAGTACTTGGTAGTTTATTTAGTACCTGGTACATTATTTAGTACCTGGTACTTTATTAAGCACCTGGTACTTTATTTAGTTCTTGGTACTTTATTTAGTTCTTGGTACTTTATTTAGTACCCGGTGCTTTATTTCATATCTGGTACTTTATTTAGTACATGGTACTTCATTAAGTACCTGGTACTTTATTTAGTACTTGGTTGCTTTATTTAATATCTAATATGGTGCTTTATTTAATATCTAATATTTATTTAGTACTTGGTAGTTTATTTAGTACCTGGTACATTATTTAGTACCTGGTACTTTATTAAGTATCTCTTTAAGCACCTGGTACTTTATTTAGTTTTTGGTACTTTATTTAGTTGTTGGTACTTTATTTAGTACCTGGTGCTTTATTTGATATCTGTACTTTATTTGGTACATGGTACTTTATTAAGTACCTGGTACTTTATTTAGTACATGGTACTTTTTTTAGTACATGGTACTTTATTTCATGGCTGGTACTTTATTTAGTACCTGGTACTTTATTCAGTACATGGTACTTTATTTAGATCCTTGTACTTTATTTAGTACCTGGTGCTTTATTGAAGTTGGGTCTGGTTGAAAAAAAGGGTAAGAATATTTATCTGCCTCATGCCACTATGGACATACACCTAAGCCAATAATCGGTTTGTTGTGCGCTTTAATTAATTAAAAGGAAAAAATCTCTAAAATATGCAAGACTGGAATTCCGTGCTCTTAAAAAATCCTGGATTGTTTTCCATTCCACGCCCCTAGTTCGTTCATGTCTGGTATTGTGTTGCCACCTTGATGCCGGTATATGTTAGACGCAAAAACCGGGCATTGACTTGGGAAACGTTCGAAAGTCTCATCATCTTCCCCACTTTCTTTATATTGTACATGCAATTCCTTGCCGCACCAATTTTACATGACGGAGCTCAAACTTCTATGTGACTTTCTTTCAGTAATGGCCTCCTATTCCCTAGATCCGGGTCTTCCCTTAGGGTTTCCCTCGTCTCACCAACCGATAAAGTACCAGGTATTTAATAAAGTACCTGGTACTTTATTAAGTACCTGGTACTTTATTAAGTACCTGGTACTTTATTAAGTACCCGGTACTTTATTAAATACCTGGAACTTTATTAAAAACCTGGTACTTTAATAAATACGTGTTACTTTATTAAGTACCTGGTACTTTATTAAGTACCTGGTACTTAATTACTTTAAAAAACCGACTGCGGGCGTTGTCACTATAACGCCCGCAAATGACGTTAGGACCATGATTTGCTTATTTGCACATTGAATGTTCCATTACCGCCTTACATGAAGTGCAAGGTATTGAGATAGCTGTCACAATGTTACTTAAACGTAACGCTATGCATTATATCTTCATTCATTATACGTGGCATAAGCTCTGATTGACTGTGGATTTATGGTTAAACGAAGACCAAGACACTTTTCTCCCAGATTTACTCCCGTGGCTGAGAGTCTTATCTGCGTCCATCTCCCGGCAGACTGCAAGTGCGATAGGTCAGGTTTCTACTTTACTAGCGCTAAGTGTAAATGAACGCAACCCCATGGGTACCAAGCCTCTTCTCAAAGGACCCATGGTAAAAAACCATCAGTAGAAATACGACAGACGAAAGCGAGATATACCAAGAAAAGGTGGAAGGAAATACACCTATTCCATAGGAAGAAGACGGAAATTAAAAGACACCAATGTCATCGAATCGAGATGTTCAGGAGAGAGAATTTTCCACAAAAGAATTAAACACCAAACCGATGACTTTGGTATAGGCAATTTTTTCTGCAGAGACAAGGATCGATACGTGGTAACAGTTCAAGACAGTGTGTCTAGGTTATGAAAAGAATATTTTCCCCAGTTGGTGGTGTCCGAAAGCGACGGTAAAGAGGATACCACGGATCCAACGCCTCTTACGACGTGAAATGTATATCGCCTAGTCAAAATAAGACCAACAAGGAAGCAGCTCCCGATGGGTGGACGGTTAAATTAATTAAAACAGAAGGCAAAAATATGAAGAGACGTATACATAGGCGAATTATTGACTTAACAGAAATCATTTAATTTTTGTATTAAAAAAAAAATTTTTGGGAAATCTGATTGAATTTCTGTTTTAAGAGAATAATCTATTGAGATCTTATATAAGTGGAATATTTCATTCATAACATTTAGAAAAAATTTCACCTAAATCTTTAAAAAAAATTTCATTAAAAGTTTGTCTATTAATTAAAATTTTATTGAATTCATAAAAATTTCATTAAAATAAAAAAAAAAAAAATAAAAAGTTTGATTTTTACAAAATTTTCTATCGTCAGAATGATATTGAAAATATTTTACTCGCAAAAGCCCAGTTCTTAGAGTAAATTTCACTGAAATTTTTGTTTATAGAAAAAAATTCTTTAAACATTAATTTTTGAAAAATTGTATTGAAATTTCATCATTGGAGAATGTTTCATCAAAAATTTGGCTCTAGTCAAAGTTTCGTCTTTATAAAAAAAAAATCTAAAACTTGTCCTAAAAGGAAACCTTAACTCATTTTTGTCAACCCTTTCAACAATCCCCTTACAAATCACCTGCATCCTGGCAAATGTGTGATTTTTGGTAGATTTTACAAGATTTATAGTCAAGTTGTTGAATGTGGCAGCAAGATAGCTAAGAAATGGAATTTAATGCCAACGTACCAATTCTATGGCTTCCACATGGAATTTATCGTCAAAGTTTGTGTTATGCCAAGCCAAGAAAAAAAAAAACCACATAATAAAATATTAGGGAACTGAAAAAATATAATAAGTTTTAAAACTCAATCAATTCCGCTCTATTTTGCTTCAAACTGGAAAAACAGAGTGGATTAGAGTGTGCAGTGTATCAGTACGCTCACTTACACACACACACACCCTCCCTCTGTTTCTCTTTCGTAACAATTCGGTGTATGAATTCCCATTTGCAATCAATGTTTGCGGCTGACTGAGTGAGTGGTGCACCACAGCGTATGAGCGATGTTTTCATATCAATTATACACCCTGATGTTCTTTTGTCACGATAACAATTGAATAGTAACTACCATATTCAAATGTACGAGAGTTGCACTTTGCTTCAGCTCAAGTTTTACTTTAGTTTTGCTATTTTTTTTTTAATCTTTTTTTTTGTTTGTTAAAGCTTTGGTGCTTGAGAAAGTTTCTTGGCTTTTGAATGGGACTTTATTTTTATGACTTTGTCATGCAATCAAAATTTATTATTCAATTAGGCAGCAAGCAAGCAAGCAAAGTTGGTATCATTTTCTGATTGCCATATTTGTTTTTTTCGGAGGCAGAAAAACATTTTTTAGACAAAGCGATTGAGTGAATACGAAAATGTTTTGTTCATTTGTAGAGCAACACAAGGATCCGATGAGTTTTTACTCTTTTTCTCAAAGTGAGACTCTGTAATGAGATTTTTATTTGTGGGGCTTCTATGTAATGTTAATACAAATACTTTTATCCCGTGTTTTGAGTTTAAGTTGGCATCAAAAGGCGTGGATTCGTTGGAAAATTTCTCTTTCGACAACATTTCAGTAATATTTAATGAATTTTTATTTAAACTTTAAAATTCAAGAAATGTTCGCACAAAGACGAAATTTTAGGAAATTTTGTACTTTGGCTATCCCATGGCCAAAATATGAGGGAGAAAGTGGCCCAAGGCACGCCACATCGCCATAGGAATGGCGATACAATGACCTATAACGGATGCTGACTGAGGAGGGATTTAAACCCGACTGCTACGCAGACGATGTTATAACACCGCTAAGGGGTAAGTATCCGAACCAACTATGCAGAAGGGCCGAAAGGGTCTTGTATACGGCATATGATTAGGCTAGACCCAGAGGTCTCAATGTTAACCCAGAGAAGACTGAAATATGCCTGTTCACGAGGAAGACGAAGGTATGCCAATTTAACGCACCACGTTTCCTCAATAAGACGATTTTGATATCTGACAAGGTCAAATACTTGGGTGTGATCTTGGACAGGAAACTGAATTGGAAGTGTCACATTCAGGAGCATACTGAGAAGGCTCACAGATGTTGGGTACTATGTGCACGGGCCGTAGGCTCGAAATGGGGCCTGAATCCTAGGATAGTCCACTAGCTCTACAGGAGCGTGATTAGGCCAATATTTACTTAAGACTCAGTATTTTGGTAGACTGCAAAACAGAAAAAGTGCAACATAAGGACCAAACAACAGGTTCAGAGAACATTTTGTATTGGCACAGGCGCAGCGATGAGGACCAGACCCACTAGGGCAGTGGAGAAAATACTAGATATCCAATCCATTGGCATATAGATTATATGCTAGGCAGCTACTGCGGCTATGAGACATAAGGCGATAGGAGAATAGATTGAGAATGGGAGCAGTTCATACCATCGAGGTATAATCGAGGCGACAATAGGAAACCTGGGAGGTATGGAAGAGGTTTCCGATCGGATACCTGAGATTAACCTTGAAGTCTAGTGTGAGGCACTGGTGCCAGCGGCACAGTCATGGATTGAAGGAACCCTAGTATGGATCAAAGCTAGAGGACAGAGTGGGCCTGGGGGTCTACATTGAGAACCCAGGGACTGAGATCTGTTCTAGACTGCCTGACCATAATACAGTCCTGCAGACGGAGATCCGGGCGATCGCGCAATGCGTGAAGTGGAGTGGTGCTAACGCGAGGAAATCGAGTGTTAACATCTTTACCGACAGTAAAATTGCCATAAGGGCAATAACAACCAGGACGGTAAGGTCACAAACAGTCTTGCAGTGTAAGAAGGAGATTAACGCCTTATCTGAGGATGGCAAAATTCGCATCGTTTGGGTGCCGGGCCATAACGGAGTAAGGGGAAATGAAAGGGCAGACGATTGGGCGGTGATGGCCAGCCAACTTCCATCAATAAACATGGTTAACCCGAAGACTTTTGGGTCGACGCAGTCCGAGTTAAGAGCGTAGGCGATGAATGCATGACGAATGTAGGACGGTGAAAATCCTATGGGGGGATCCAGATCGTGAGATGACAAGGCTATTACTGAAAGGAGGCAAGAAGGAGGTCAGTATAGCTATTGCTATCATAACGGGACACATAGGACGAGCTCACTTATGTAAAACGGTGCGTGAATGATAGCATGTGTAGGGCATGAGGGTAAGATGATGAGACGTTGGAGCATTTCCTATGTCATTGCCCGGCTTTCGCGTCCAACCGATACCGGTACTTAGGTGGGGACATTAAACCAGACATGAACCAACTTAAGGGAGTGGCATGGAAAAATATTAAAGAGTAGCACGGAATTCCTCACTTAAAATTTTTTTTTTAGAGGTTACTTTATATTGGGTTGCCCAAAAAGTAATTGCGGATTTTTTAAAAGAAAGTAAATGCATTTTTTTCTGAAGCAAGCTAAAAGTAACAGCTGATAACTGACAGAAGAAAGAATGCAATTACAGAGTCACAAGCTGAGAAAAAATTTGTCAACGCCGACTTTATGAAAAATCCGCAATTACTTTTTGGGCAACCCAATAGTTTTTAGGCGATTACTGGCTTAGGTGTATGTCCATTGTGGCGTGGGGCTGAATAATATCTGCACCCTCTTTTCGCCCTAACCTAAACATGTCTTAAGGAACAGGGGATCATTTTACCACATTAAGTAGAGAAGTTTTAACATGGCAGAATACCTCACAAATGTAGCCAGCCTTAGTAGGGATAACCACCGCTGTTAATTTTTTTGATGTGCACGCTGGGATTTGAAATCAGGCTTTCGGTGACATAGGCGGATTTGGTAACATCTGCGCCACGATGATCTGCCGCCTGATATAGCTTCCATATAAACAGATCACCTGATTTTATACGTTGAGCCTTTAGTTCTTATCCGATTTGGCTGATGTTTTGTACGGTGATTACCTCTATGACTTCCAACAGCTAAACTAAGTATACCCCGGATCGGTAGCTCCCATATAAACCTGTTTTTCGATTTGAGAAGAAAAAATCAAGAGATTTATGATATGACATTCCACTACCCTTTTTGAATGTCAGTCTATAAAGAGACACCGTGCAAAGAACTGGACAAATGCTATCCATGATAGAGGGCGTAAAGTGTCGGCTAAGCCAAACATTTTTATAACCCACACCACTATTGTGGTACAGGGTATTATAACGTAATGATTTAGTTTGTAACACCCAAAAGGAAGTGAGATAGACCCTTTGATAAGTATACCGATCTACTCAGAATCACTTTCTGATTCGATTTAGCTATGGCCGTCTGTCTGTCTGTCCGTCTGTCTGTCTGTCTGTCCGTCTGTCCTTCTGTCTGTCTGTCCATGTTAACTTGTGTACAAACTACAGGTCGCAATTTCCATCCGATCATCTTCAAATTTGGTATGGGTTTAGTTTTCGGCCTAGAGACGAAGCCTATTGAAATTGGAAAAAATCGGCTCAGATTTGGATATAGCTCCCATATATATGTTCGTCTGATTTGCAGTAATATTGCAATAAAATGGTCATTTGTAGACCGCTTTTCTCGAAATTTGGCAGAAAGGATTTTCTTATGACTCTCGATGTAGCCGGTGAATTTCATAAAAATCGGTTCAGATTTGGATATAGCTCCCATATATATGTTCGTCCGATTTGCAGTAATAATGCAATAAAATGGCCATTTGTTAACCGATTTTCTCGAAATTTGGTGGGAAGGATTTTCTTATGACTCTCAATATTACTGGTGAATTTCATAGAAATCGGTTCAGATTTGGATATAGCTCCCATATATAAAGGGTGATTTTTTTGAGGTTAGGATTTTCATGCATTAGTATTTGACAGATCACGTGGGATTTCAGACATGGTGTCAAAGAGAAAGATGCTCAGTATGCTTTGACATTTCATATTGAATAGACTTACTAACGAGCAACGCTTGCAAATCATTGAATTTTATTACCAAAATCAGTGTTCGGTTCGAAATGTGTTTCGCGCTTTACGTCCGATTTATGGTCTACATAATCGACCAAGTGAGCAAACAATTAATGCGATTGTGACCAAGTTTCGCACTCAGTTTACTTTATTAGACATTAAACCAACCACACGAATGCGTACAGTGCGTACAGAAGAGAATATTGCGTCTGTTTCTGAGAGTGTTGCTGAAGACCGTGAAATGTCGATTCGTCGCCGTTCGCAGCAATTGGGTTTGTGTTATTTGACCACATGGAAGATTTTACGCAAAGATCTTGGTGTAAAACCGTATAAAATACAGCTCGTGCAAGAACTGAAGCCGAACGATCTGCCACAACGTCGAATTTTCAGTGAATGGGTCCTAGAAAAGTTGGCAGAAAATCCGCTTTTTTATCGACAAATTTTGTTCAGCGATGAGGCTCATTTCTGGTTGAATGGCTACGTAAATAAGCAAAATTGCCGCATTTGGAGTGAAGAGCAACCAGAAGCCGTTCAAGAACTGCCCATGCATCCCGAAAAATGCACTGTTTGGTGTGGTTTGTACGCTGGTGGAATCATTGGACCGTATTTTTTCAAAGATGCTGTTGGACGCAACGTTACGGTGAATGGCGATCGCTATCGTTCGATGCTAACAAACTTTTTGTTGCCAAAAATGGAAGAACTGAACTTGGTTGACATGTGGTTTCAACAAGATGGCGCTACATGCCACACAGCTCGCGAATCTATGGCCATTTTGAGGGAAAACTTCGGAGAACAATTCATCTCAAGAAATGGACCGGTAAGTTGGCCACCAAGATCATGCGATTTGACGCCTTTAGACTATTTTTTGTGGGGCTACGTCAAGTCTAAAGTCTACAGAAATAAGCCAGCAACTATTCCAGCTTTGGAAGACAACATTTCCGAAGAAATTCGGGCTGTTCCGGCCGAAATGCTCGAAAAAGTTGCCCAAAATTGGACTTTCCGAATGGACCACCTAAGACGCAGCCGCGGTCAACATTTAAATGAAATTATCTTCAAAAAGTAAATGTCATGGACAAATCTAACGTTTCAAATAAAGAACCGATGAGATTTTGCAAATTTTATGCGTTTTTTTTTTAAAAAAAAGTTATCAAGCTCTTAACAAATCACTCTATATACCGACCGATTTTCACTCCTAGACCCACTGCAATCGCATTTATGGTCCAATCTTCCCAAAACTTTGTACAATGCATTGCTCAACGACTTTCACAATATCTATAAAGTTTAGTCGAAATCGGTTCAGATTACGATATAGCTTCCTTGTATATGTTCGTCCGATTTGCAGTAATATAGCAATAAAATGATCGTTTCTTGACCGAGTCTCTTGAAATTTGGCAGAAAGGATTCTCTCTTGACTCTCAATATTACTGGAGAATTTCATAAAAATCGGTTCAGATTTGGATATAGCTCCCATATATATGTTCGTCCGATTTGCAGTAATACTGCAATAAAATGGTCATTTGTTAATAGATTCTCTCGAAATTTGGCAGGAAAGATTTTTTTATGACTCTCAATATTAGTGGTGAATTTCATTGAAATCGGTTCAGATTTGGATATAGCTCCTATATATACGTACATCCGATTTGCTGTAATACTGCAATAAAATGGTCATTTGTTAACCGATTCTCTCGAAATTTGGCAGGAAAGATTTTCTTATGACTCCCGATATTACAGGTGAATTTCATTGAAATCGGTTCACATTTGGATATAGCGCCCATATATATATATACCGACCGATTTTCACTCCTAGACCCACTGCAAGCGCATTTATGGTCCAATCTTCCCAAAACTTTTTACAGCGCTTTCCTCGACGATTTACACAATATCCATAAAGTTTAGTCGAAATCGGTTCATATTTAGTTATAGCTCCCATGTATATGTTCGTCGTCCCATGTATATCGGAGATGCAAATGGAAAAGAAAAGCCAAAGACAGCAACACACACGAACCCCAAATGGGACGCGTTTCGTCTTTGGTTAGAATTCTTTTTCAACCATATTAGGTGTGATGGCTTCAAGGAGGCCATCGTAGCGCAGAGGTTAGCATCTCCGCCTATGACGCTGAACGCCTGGATTCGAATCCTGGCGAGACCAGCAGAAAAAATTTTCAGTGGTGGTTTTCCCCTCCTAATGCTGGCGACATTTCCGAGATACTATGCCATGTAAAACTTCTCTCAAAAGCGGTGTTGCACTGCGGCTCGCCGTTCGGACTCGGCTATAAAAAGGAGGCCCTTTATCATTGAGCTTAAACTTGAATCGGACTGCACTCATTGATATGTGAGAAGTTTGCCCCTGTTCCTTAGTGGAATGTTCATGGGCAAAAAATGTGCAATTTGGCTTCAAGGGCCGTGCGTTGTTATGTTGTATTTGAAAAAGCATCTATGATACAATCACCACATTAACCACGCTCGACAACCCTGTCTATTAGCTGTACTTTTTTCCAATGCATGTATTTTTGTGTAATCACTGACATTCTGTCTGTGGCAAATTCCACTTCTTCCGTACTACACATGATTTTGTGCATCTGTTGGAGGTTGTATTGATGGTCTCGAACGCTAAGACAACGGCAATGACTCTCGCTGTTGCTTCGTGTGCCCAGGTTCGAATCCTGGCCGGGCTCTGCCGAATTTTTCATTTTTCAAGTTTTTTGCCTGTTAGGTCGAGATCATTAAATTTGACAACTTTTGTTTGTTTCTCTTTCGAGACGAGCTCAATGATCGGAGATGCAAATGGAAAAGGAAAGCCAAAGATAGCAGAACACACACGAACCCCATATGGGATGCGTTTCGTCTTTGGTTAGAAGACTTTTCAACCATATTAGGTGTGATGGCTTCAAGGGCCGTGCGTTGGTATGTTGTATTTGAATTGTATTAATAGCGAAAACGCATCTATGATACAATTACGACATTAACCACGCTCGACAACCCTGTCGATTAGCTGTACTTTTTCCCAATGCATGTATTTTTGTGTAATGGCAAACATTCTTTCTGTGACAAATTACACTTCTTCTGAACTACACAAGATTTTCTGCATATGTTGGAAATTGTATTGCTTAGCTTTGCTTGAAATTTGATACAGGATTTTTATGAACCTATCTGAATACATCCGCCGAGGTCCCCCCGAGGTCCCCGAGGTATAAAGTCAGCACCGCCCGAGTTTTGCCTTTCCTTACTGGTTTTGTTCTTCTATGATTCTACGAGTACACCTTTTATGGCAGATCTACTTTTGTCAAAGGACTACCTTGAATTTTGTTAATTTCCACTTATATAAGGAACATTTTTTGGAATTGGAATTGGCTTTCGCTACAAAGTTATCCAATAAAATTTCAACATTTCCTTTGAATGCTAAATTAGATTATTCAAAATTTAAATGGACTCTGTGGTTTCATAAACCACTTAAGTTTGTCAGCACAAATCCATGGCATTTTTTCCCCAGTATTAATTTTTCCCAGCTTAATTAGCAATTACAATTTGTTTGCTTGGCCCGCCATCCACTTTGTCATCATTAACCTAAAGCCATGCTTTTGGCTAAATTTGTTTGAAATTCCACAAATTTATATGACATTCAAGAGGCCCATCATACTTTAGAGTGAGAAAGATAAAACAAAAATGAACGTTCATAATATTTGTTGTCAACAGGGCGAAATTAATGTTGTCTTATTGTTGTCTGAATCTAAATTGCCCGAAATTAGCACACAGACTACCACCTACCACGTAGATTGCTTGACACTTTGCACCAAAAATGATTAAAAATGTCAGCTGCAGGCAGGAAGTCAAAGATAGCCTACGATAGACCTTAGGAAGGAACTGGAGAGAGAGAGAGAGAGTTTGTGTGTGGAGGGAGGGGGGAGCAGAAAGATAAAAAAGGACATAACAATGAGGCCAAGTTATGAGCACATTATTTAGCATTAAAACCGTTTTTGTAATAAATTTCATAAAGCAACAGTGCCCATGCATCCCCTACCCAACCCCTATCATTTTTTTTTTTTTGGTTTGCCTCTATTATGGTTAAGAATTATTATTTTGGGGCGTTCTTCATGGCTGTGGTGGTGTTGCTCGTCTTTCGATGTTGTTTTTTTCTGTTTGCATTTTGGGCCTTATTTCCGCAGGGAAACCTTTTTTCTGCTCGGCCTGCCTCAAAACATTATTTTCTTGGCAATATTGTTTCCTTGTGACACAAAGGCAAACCCAAAAGGACTTTAAGTTCCTTGGCTACATACTTCAATGTGTTCCACACACACATACACACACACATAATGACTTACAACAAAGTCTTGTTGATTTCTTTTATTTATATTTTCTTTGTGAATTCGTATAAGTATTTTCTCCCTCTCTCCTTCTCTCCTGGTCTCCCACACTCTTTCAAGTTCTTCATGTTTTATGACCTGCATGAGTCCTTTTATTTGCTTCTTTTTTGTTTTGTTTTGCTTTTTGGCAACTTAAAGTGCTTTTTTGATTTATTTCGACATTGATTTTTAGCTTTGGCCAAAAGCAAGCCAAAAATATACCAAAAATTCTAACAAAGTGCCCCTAACATATTTTGTTTTGTGTCTTGCGGCAGGGCAGTGGTGATGGCACCAACATAAATTGAAAAGAAGTTACTGAGAAAAAAATTAAAATCTTCCAAAAAAAATTTCATTTTGTAGCCTTTGTACGATGACGACATTCATATTTGATTTTGTTGATTTAAAGTTGAATGACAGATGAGGCTCGTTGGTTCCGGCCATAGAGCTGCTCTACTTGCTTTCAATTATGTGGTTTTTCCCTTCGTTAAGAAATAACAAAAGCCCATGAAAAACACCATTTGTTTAGTTGATTAAATCAAGGGGGCGGGGGCGGGACGAGAGAGAGAAAGGAAGCCATTCCGTAGAATTTTGTTTTGTCGCTGCTTGATTGATATAGTAGCCATGTGGGATATGACTGTGTAAAAAGGAAGCCATGTCCAAAGGAATTTATATTAAATGTGGTTATTTCTTATTTCCACAAAGGAAATGAGGCTTTTTCTTATGTCCTTTTTTCCATGTTAATGTAAACATGAGGTTGGGTTTATGAGGAAGTCTATTAAGGCGAAAACAAGAACAGGAAGTATGCTCTGTAAATCGCTGAAACTTCAATTTGAGTTTTCTACATACATCTCGTATATCATATCTTATATATAACCAGTAAGAAGGGGCAAAAGTCGGGCGGTGCCGACTGTATAATGCCCTTCACCTACCCTATGAGTACAATGTGGGAGCTATAGCCAATACTGAAACATTTTTTATGGACCCTGGGCGAGCAAAAATATGTTCAAACTGTAATAACTGCGGTTGACAAATGACAACATTATTGCAAATTACCCAAAAACCTGACGAGCATATATATGGGAGCTATAACTAATACTGAACCGATTTCCATGAAATTCACCACTAATATCGAAAGTTATAAGAAAATCCTTTTTGCCAAATTTCGAGACAAACGGGTAACAAAAGACCATTTTATTGCAGTATTACTGCAAATTGGACGAACATATATATGGGAGCTATATCCAAATCTGAACCGATTTCTATGAAATTCAAATTCAAAACTGTTTCCCGAGAAAATCGGGAAACAAATGACCATTTCATTGCAGTATTACAGCAAATCGGACGAACATATATATGGGAGCTATATCCAAATCCGAACCGATTTTTATGAAATTCACCAGTAATATTGAGAGTCAAGGGAGAATCCTTCCTACCACATTTCAAGAGAATCGGTCATGAAATGTTAATTTTAT
Organism: Stomoxys calcitrans; assembly: GCF_963082655.1. Taxonomy (NCBI): domain Eukaryota; kingdom Metazoa; phylum Arthropoda; class Insecta; order Diptera; family Muscidae; genus Stomoxys; species Stomoxys calcitrans. The sequence goes on along the minus strand of NC_081553.1, from coordinate 101,394,181 downwards.
TGCTGTATTACCGCAAATCGGACGAACATATATATGGGAGCTATATCCAAATCTGAACCGATTTCTGTGAAATTCAACTGTAATGTCGGGAGTCATAAGAAAATCCCTCCTGCCAAATTTCGAGAAAATCGGGAAACAAGTGACCATTTCATTGCAGTATTACAGCAAATCGGACGAACATATATATGGGAGCTATATCTAAATCCGAACTGATTTCTATAAAATTCACCACTAATATCGAAAGTCATAAGAAAATCCTTCTTGCCAAATTTCGAGACAAACGAGTAACAAATCACTATTTTATTGCTGTATTACTGCAAATCGTACGAACATATATATGGGAGCTATATCCAAATCTGAACCGATTTCTATGAAATTCAACTGTAATGTCGGGAGTCATTGGAAAATCCCTGCTGCCAAATTTCGAGAAAATCGGTTAACAAATGACCATTTTATTGCTGTATTACTGCAAATCGGACGAACATATATATGGGAGCTATATCCAAATCTGAACCGATTTTTATGAAATTCAACTCTAATGTCGGGAGTCATAAGAAAATCCTTCCTGCCAAATTTTAAGAAAATCGGTTTACAAATGACCATTTCTTTGCAGTATTACTGCAAATCGGACGAACATATATATGGGAGCCATATCTAAATCTGAACCGATTTGGGGGAGCGGACCCTCCCCCTTACCCTAATTTGCAGAAACGCCAGATCTCGGAGATGGGTAGTGTGATTTAAGCGAAATTTTGTCTGCTCTCTTCTATAAACGAACATTTGGTACTCAAATTTCGGATGGGGTACCTAGGCGGATGGACGCCCCACCCCAAAATCTACCAAATATATATATACACCAATTACGACAATATGGGACTCAAATAAAAGGTATTTAAGAGTAGAATACGAATCAGATACTTAAATGTGGGACCAAGTGTTTGGAGGACCACCTCAACCCCCAAAACATCCCTAAACCAGACATATTCACGGACCATGGCAATATGGGACTCGAATGAAAGGAATACAAATCTGGAGGTCCACACCTTCCCCAAAATACCCTCCAAACAGGACTTATTCACTGACCATGGCAATAGGGGGCTTTAATAAATGGTATTTGAGTGTAGAATACGAAGCCGATATCCAAATGTGGGACTCAGTGTTTGGGGGCCGCACCTCCCCAAAAACACCCCTAAAGAGGACAAATTTACTACCATAGCAATATGGGGCTCAAATGAAAGGTCTTTGAAAGTTAAATACGAATCTGACATCAATATTCGGGAAAAGATTTTCTACATTTTGGTTTGAGGGAAAATATTACTTAAATTTTGTTTTTAGGGAAAATGTAACTGGAAAAATTGGGTTTCACCCCGAAGAGAAAGAAAGTCGAGTAGAGAGTCAAAAGGTGAATCAATGCATTCTACAGGTAATGGGTACAGAGTACCGCGGCAGTGCTGATATAACGGCCGTATCCCGAGAATTACTCTGTAAACCATACTCGATCTTAGACCTTTGCATCTGTATGTTGGGTGTGTGATAACGAAAATTTTACTTCGACTGAGGGAGCTAGGCACCTGCAGTTCATTAAGCTATGGGCTCTCTTCTGTTTTGCCTGGGGAAGATGCTGGAAATGCAGTAGAGCGACGATATGCGGAACGTCAAATGATTTACCTGGGGTGTCCTTTTTTGTAGACAGGTTGGAAGTGATTTTCCCAAAAACAAACCGCTGGGATTACGCCACCCTTCCTAGGTCCTTCTGTATACACGGATGGGTTTAAATTGGAAGGTGACACCGGGCAGGAGTCTTCATGAATTTCGAGAAGTCTGGGAATACAGGCTCTTGTGTCCTTTTCTTGTAGACGGATAGGAAGTGGTTTTCACAAAAAGGAAAGGAATTACGCCGCCCATTCTAGGTCCGTCTGTATATACAAATGCAATTTTTTTTTGCGCCCATGAACATTCCACTAAGGAACAGGGGCTTACATCTCACATATCAATGAGTGCAGTCCGATTCAAGTTTAAGCTCAATGATAAGGGCCTCCTTTTTACAGCCGAGTCCGAACAGCGTGCTGCAGTGCGACACCTCACAAATTTTGCCAGCATTAGGAGGGGAAAACCACCGCTGAAAAATTTTTATGATGGTCTCCCCAGGATTCGAACCCAGGCGTTCAGCGTAATAGGCGAACATGCTAACCTCTTCGCTACGGTGGCCTCCATTTGTATATACGGATGGGTTTAAATTGGAAGGGAACACCGGGCAGGAGTTTTCATTGAATTTCTTAAAATCTGGGACTACAGGCTTTTGTAAAGGTGTAGCGTTTTTTAGGCGGTCATGCAAGGCACTGGAGATGATTTGGATGCGGTGACGGCGACCCAATCGGACTGTCACGATATACGAGAACCGTCAGGCAGGGTTTACAGCTCAAGTTTTGCGCCACAAGAGCGTCACGACTGGTTAGAAGCTGGAAGGAGCTTCTACGAATCATTAGGGTAGGCTCTCAGAATCTACTGGGTACCGGACCATTAAGGGGTAGCTGAGAAAGAAGCATCCGATGAACTGGCCAGGACTGAATAGCTGATACGAGCAGATTGTAATACGGAATCAGTGAGCCCTCTTCTGTGGGAGCTTCTTGCTGGGATGAACCCTTTCTACCATAACCGCGCGAATGAGGCGTGGGATGGTGCTATGGTTTGCAAGGTGGCAAGGACCTATGGCGGAGAATTTCGCAAAACTGGACATCACCTTCGGCATCGGGTTAAAGTCTTGTCACTGGTTATTGCAATGTTAGTTACTTGACATTGCGATGGATCGAGGCGTAAGCGGACTTCTACAGGGTGTGTGATGAGTTGGAGATAGTAGCTATTCTGAAACTGTCTCCATTTTCTCCAGGCGCTTAGTCCTCTTGTCATTCGGGGGTTCTGGATTTAGGCTGACTGGAATATACTCTCAACAGTGAGATTTCTACCGGGTCAACCCGTTTCCCAACATTTGTGTCTTCTTCGTAGGTTTTCTATTTTTCTGTCTATTCTGCTTTGTTACACCTGATTGGTGTGTATCTTTATCTGTGTTTCCTCATCATATTTTACTGTTTCATCTTCTTCTATGGCAAACACAATGGACCTAAATTCTTCTAAAATTAGTTTTCTAATCTTAAATACCTTTCATTTGAGTACCATTTTGTCATGATGGATCTATATATATATTGGGCGGGCTTTAGGGTGGGGAGGCCCCCCTACGCAACCCACCCCAAATTTTAGTTTTAGGTTACTATAAAGTTGCAAAAAAATTTCGCTTGCTTCGACTGCCAGATTTCGGAGATGGGAGCCAACGATCCCCGCATTGGCAATCCGAGTTGGTAGCCATCTCGGTCATTGGGCGGCTTGCCTACAAGAAAAATTAAGGAATTTCGGTAAATTAATTTTTGTACTGCATCGCTATGTGATGATTGCAAAGAACCCCCATCAAACTGATTTAATTAACATGTTTAGGATAATGAGATAGTCTAAAAAGCAACAACATTTTCTTAAAGTGGCTCATATACCTTCCAATTTTTCATACAGTTTTTGCATATAAAGTATCCCTGAACGTCAATAAATCCATTTTCCTCTAATAAAGTTTTTTTGTATTGACATATCTCTAATCTCTTGTTTCTGCGATAATCTCTTGTGGCTAAAGTTTCTTGGTAATTCTTTCCATGTAACCAGTTCTTTATTTATTTATTTTTTTATCACTTCATTCCAGAGTTTTGATCCCCTCAAACCAAAGCATTAAAGTAGTGAAACTTCCACTTTATTGCCGCTAAGCTCCTGCAGGATTATAAACGAAAATCCTCAAAAAAAACAAACCAAACATACGATTAAGTCCATACAAGCACACAAGCAAGCAGGCAAGCAGCCATATGACATTCACTTACTCTTCCCGGATTTTGTTTTTATATAACTCTCCTTTGGCATAAATCGCTTGAACTTTTCGCTGAACATAGGCTAAGGCAATGTGGGAGGCGAAAGCGTTTCAGATGTTGGCGTCAAAGGGCAGAGATGAAAATGCCCCATAGCCAAAAATTACTCCATAAAAATCGTTATAATATAAATGAAATAAAAAAAGTATTTTATTAAACATAACGAAACGAAATAACGCTAAAGTCTGTAGCGTAAAGAACAACAAACAAGGCACCACAGCAACTTAATGTGGTAAAGAGGGGCAAAGAGCTTTAAGCAGCCAAAGTTCATAAAACATTTTTCTGTTTTCTGGTCATTGGTGGATTTAACTTTTCGATGACTTGAGCATCGAAAGTTACAACGTTAGCTGAGTTTCTCAGAAACAAAAACCAAAAACTTTTGAGATTTAACAAAATAATGGTTTCAGAAAACCCGCAAAACGGAAGTGGCAAATAGCAATGGACAAGAATGCCAACACAACAACATTACCCAGTTAACGTTTGCGAGAGCAAGATTCGATGTTAAGAAAATAAAAGCTGAATTTGGCTTCCTCTTGGTTTTCATTAAGTTTACAACTAGCTCTTATGTACGCCATACAGCCTTCAATAATTGAGATATTGAGCTGAAATTTGGTACAAATACATAATTTTTCCATACGCAGGTTAAGTTCTTGAACGGGTCATATTTGGATTTGTGTAGCTGCCATATCGACCGATCTGAAAGCTGAAATTTGGAACAATGAGTTGCACTAGGCTCTCCGATATCCGAATCGGATATGATACAGATGGAACCAAGTTTGGCTATAGCTGCCATATAGACCGATCTCCGATTAAGTATCTCAAGAACATAGAAGCCACATTTGTTACCATATATAACGGAAATGTATACCTGTGAGTTTTAATATACCCTTAGGCAACCAAACTGTACTTATATTAAAATATAGAGCTACCATACAAACCCATATCACTGTACAGGGTCTTAAGCCCATAAAAGCCGAATCTACCGGCCCATTTTGCTGAAGTTCGAAACAATGAGTTAAACCAGACTCCCCATTATCCGAACTGTTGTCCAGATCGGATCTTATATCCGGTTAAGAGTCTTAAGTCCATAAAAGCAGCATTTGTTGCCAGAAGTTTTGAACAGTAAGTTTTATAAGGGCCGTCGACATTCGAACTGAAAATGGTCTAGACCGGAACTTATTTCGATACATCCCCCAGATGTTTAAACCGAATATGATCCAGACTGGACCATATCTCAGTGTAGCTATTATATAGACCGATCTGCCGATTTAAGGTATTTAACCCATAAAAGCCTGATTGAAACCCGATTTAGCTGAAACTTGAATTGTACTTGGCCACCCGATATCCAAGCCGAGTATGGTCAACGTTAGACCATATTTAAATACTATACAGACCGATCTTTTGATTTAGGGTTATAATCCCATAAAAAAAGCATTTTATTTTACTGGTCGTCCTTAGCTCAGAGGTAGGCTTGTTTTCCTTTGAGACTAACAGCCTGGGTTCAAATCTCAGCGTGAACATCAGAACTAAAAAGGAGGTCTGTTGTCGTTGAGGTTAGACTTGTAGCGGATAGTTCTCATTGATATGAGGGAAAAACATCAGCAAGGAGACAATTTTTTTTTATTTAATTATTGTAATTTAATTTAATTTAATTTTTTTTTTATATTATATTTCATATCATATCATATATCATATATATCATATATCATATATCATATATATCATATATATCATATATCATATATATCATAAAGGGTGATTTTTTTGAGGTTAGGATTTTCATGCATTAGTATTTGACAGATCACGTGGGATTTCAGACATGGTGTCAAAGAGAAAGATGCTCAGTATGCTTTGACATTTCATCATGAATAGACTTACTAACGAGCAACGCTTGCAAATCATTGAATTTTATTACCAAAATCAGTGTTCGGTTCGAAATGTGTTCATTCACCGTTCAGCGATGAGGCTCATTTCTGGTTGAATGGCTACGTAAATAAGCAAAATTGCCGCATTTGGAGTGAAGAGCAACCAGAAGCCGTTTAAGAACTGCCCATGCATCCCGAAAAATGCACTGTTTGGTGTGGTTTGTACGCTGGTGGAATCATAGGACCGTATTTTTTCAAAGATGCTGTTGGACGCAACGTTACGGTGAATGAACACATTTCGAACCGAACACTGATTTTGGTAATAAAATTCAATGATTTGCAAGCGTTGCTCGTTAGTAAGTCTATTCATGATGAAATGTCAAAGCATACTGAGCATCTTTCTCTTTGACACCATGTCTGAAATCCCACGTGATCTGTCAAATACTAATGCATGAAAATCCTAACCTCAAAAAAATCACCCTTTATATCATATATCATATTTCATATATCATATATCATATATCATATATCATATATCATATATCATATATCATATATCATATATCATATATCATATATCATATATCATATATCATATATCATATATCAAATATCATATATCATATATCATATATCATATATCATATATCATATATCATATATCATATATCATATATCATATATCATATATCATATATCATATATCATATATCATATATCATATATCATATATCATATATCATATATCATATATCATATATCATATATCATATATCATATATCATATATCATATATCATATATCATATATCATATATCATATATCATATATCATATATCATATATCATATATCATATATCATATATCATATATCATATATCATATATCATATATCATATATCATATATCATATATCATATATCATATATCATATATCATATATCATATATCATATATCATATATCATATATCATATATCATATATCATATATCATATATCATATATCATATATCATATATCATATATCATATATCATATATCATATATCATATATCATATATCATATATCATATATCATATATCATATATCATATATCATATATCATATATCATATATCATATATCATATATCATATATCATATATCATATATCATATATCATATATCATATATCATATATCATATATCATATATCATATATCATATATCATATATCATATATCATATATCATATATCATATATCATATATCATATATCATATATCATATATCATATATCATATATCATATATCATATATCATATATCATATATCATATATCATATATCATATATCATATATCATATATCATATATCATATATCATATATCACATATCATATATCATATATCATATATCATATATCATATATCATATATCATATATCATATATCATATATCATATATCATATATCATATATCATATATCATATATCATATATCATATATCATATATCATATATCATATATCATATATCATATATCATATATCATATATCATATATCATATATCATATATCATATATCATATATCATATATCATATATCATATATCATATATCAAATATCATATATCATATATCATATATCATATATCATATATCATATATCATATATCATATATCATATATCATATATCATATATCATATATCATATATCATATATCATATATCATATATCATATATCATATATCATATATCATATATCATATATCATATATCATATATCATATATCATATATCATATATCATATATCATATATCATATATCATATATCATATATCATATATCATATATCATATATCATATATCATATATCATATATCATATATCATATATCATATATCATATATCATATATCATATATCATATATCATATATCATATATCATATATCATATATCATATATCATATATCATATATCATATATCATATATCATATATCATATATCATATATCATATATCATATATCATATATCATATATCATATATCATATATCATATATCATATATCATATATCATATATCATATATCATATATCATATATCATATGTCATATGTCATATATCATATATCATATATCATATATCATATATCATATATCATATATCATATATCATATATCATATATCATATATCATATATCATATATCATATATCATATACCATATATCATATATCATATATCATATATCATATATCATATATCATATATCATATATCATATATCATATATCATATATCATATATCATATATCATATATCATATATCATATATCATATATCATATATCATATATCATATATCATATATCATATATCATATATCATATATCATATATCATATATCATATATCATATATCATATATCATATATCATATATCATATATCATATATCATATATCATATATCATATATCATATATCATATATCATATATCATATATCATATATCATATATCATATATCATATATCATATATCATATATCATATATCATATATCATATATCATATATCATATATCATATATCATATATCATATATCATATATCATATATCATATATCATATATCACATATCATATCATATCATATCATATCATATCATATATCATATTACATCATATTTTATTTTATTTCATTTCTCTCTCTCTCTCTTTCTCTCTCAGAATAAAAAATGTTTGCCGGGTATTTTTCATAATTCTCATACTTTTACACACTATTACACATACCATCTCACTCACTCACGCCCACAACTGAAGTTTTGAGCCATTGTTCGAGCATTCCCACTGCCACTGACTGCTATGCTGTGCTTTGGACAGCACTTAAAATGTTTAGCATTTGTTGAATAAATAACTTCAACCGATATAATTTAAATAATTTATTAAATAAATACAACAAAAGGCCAGCTACTACATTTGGAATGTAGCAGTTTATGTACTTTTAGATTAAAGTGTATACCAAGAGGGCCTTTGAGAAATGCTTAATACTTTTAACGAGTTTTCAAGTAAATATGGCAACGACAATGTGGCAGTGGTTATAAAGACGAGAGTGTTTCATGTTTAATGCAGAGCTGGACAGCAATGTGCTAATGTTTTAAGGTGGTATTATTTAACTCAAATACCCATTTATTGAGTATCTTTTTTCGGCCTTCATATCACAGATTCGGCTTTGCGTATCTAAGAAAAATGCATTTCCAGGAGAAATAGATAAAGTTTCACGGAAAAGTAAAAAACAAAAAAAAATTACATTCCACTCCAATGTATTTTTTACCGTAACCCATTCAATTTATTAAAAAATAAAATTATTCACTCACTCATTGTTTGGTACAGCCTTAAGGAATATTCGCAACTTACCTGAAAGTAAAAGTAAATAAAATTTTATTAATTTTTTATAACACCATGATGACTTTAACAAGATTTGAGTTTCGAACCTCTCTGCAGAAAATCCGAATGCCAAAAATGACGTATAAAATGATGTCAATGAAAAGAAACTAAGTTTGGTCGAGCCGAATCTTGGATCTATGCTTATATGCTATAATCAAATCCAATTCAGGTACCGATAAGACTTATACAAATAATATTTTTAAACTTCAGTGAATTCGGGCAGTAAATCCGCTTTTTATGGGATGGAATTTACTGGGTCACTCCCACTACTGGGAGAAGATATGGCGTGTTCAGGGGACCACTCTTTGATGGAGTGGAGCTGCCACTCCCTCCGATGTCTAAATACCTTGGCGTTATTCTTATCCAGAAATTGAACTGGAGTAGGAACTTTGAGAAGAAAATCAAATTCCCAAACATTGGGGATTTAGGCCGAGAACTGTACACTGGATTTACCCTGCCGTGGTCGGGCTATCTTCACCTATGGCCGAACCTCGGTATGTTGAAGAAGGTAAGTGGTATTGCAAAAGTTTTTCAATCGGGAGAGGAGGAGTGCTCCGAGAGAGCAGTGCTATACTTGATCAGAAATCTTTGCACTTGTAAGTGGAGTGGGCAGCGATGAAGACCAACCTCAGATTGAGGACAAGGCGCTTTTCGGATTTCAGGCGTTCGTCTGTTCAGCGGTATGTTGCAACAGAAGTTGTGTCTTCGCGGTATGTTGAAGAAGGTGCTAGGCATTGCGACACTGCTTAAATTGGGGCGAGGAGGATTGCTCTGAGAGCAGCGAGAGAGCAGTGCTATACTTGATCAGAAATCGTTTCACTTGTAAGTGGAGTACTCAGCGATGAAGATCACCCTCAGACTGAGGGTGGGTGGCTATTCGGATTTCAGGCATTCGTCTGTTCTGCGGTAGAATGCTGAAGTCGGATGACTACGTGACATTGGCGGGCTATGAGCCGGGTGGATCTTTCTTCGATGGCGAACTGGAGGTTGTCTTACCACCTTGCGAGCTTTGATCTGGGGTCGTTCCTCTATTCTTGGGTCCCTCTGTCTTCACTGATGTCATCAGGCAACCGGCCAGGGGTTTTGCATTCCTAGGAATCAAGGGGTCACATAGACTTTTGGATGTGTGCAGTGTCTTTCAGGTAAAGATTTCTGACATCCTCAGGGCCTTAAATGAGATCCTGAGTCAGGAGCGGCTACGACTTATGTGTACAGTCAGGCGGCGCTGAACGCGGTGGGTGCGAGTCGCATGAAGTCGAGACTTGTAGGGAGTTGCAAGGAGCGTCTCGCATGTTTGGGGGCTGCTGTCAGATTGTGCTGGATTCAGGGCCATTCAGGGGTGGTGGGTTACGAAGCGGATGAAGAGCTGGCCAGATTTGGGTGGCGGATAGACTCTGCGAGTGCAACGCCGATGGTGAACACTTTTTTGAGTTTGGGTAAATTCCTAATATGATCGACGTGATGACTCGGCATAGGGTGGCGTTGTATGATGCAGGGTAGCCGTGGTTGTATGATGTAGGTAGCAGTGGCCGAGGTTCTCCGGAACGAGGACATCGATTGTTTTAGAACTTGGTAAGCGTGACTTTGATTGTTGGTGGGAGCCCTGACCGGCCACTGTAATATCAGGTCGCTGACATGGCAATGGGCTCGGCACGATTAGGATTTCTGCAGCATCTATGGGCATAAGGAGGAGTTGGAGTTGAATGAGCATCTGCAGGATCAGTGTCCTGGATTGTTGTTGGGAGTCGTGAACGGCTACTGCAATGTCAGGTCACCTGGTACGATGAGGATTTATGGAGGGTCTGGTGAACACTTTTTTTGAGTTGGGGATGGTACATTCCTACTATGAACAACGTGCTGACTCGGGGTAAGTTGGCGTTGTATGATGCAGGGTATCCGTGCTTGTATGATGAAGGTAGCAGTGGCCGAGGTTCTCCGGAACGGGACGCCGATCGTTCTAGAGCTGGGGAAGCATGACCTTGGATTGTTGGTGGGAGCCTTGACCGGCCACTGTAATATCAGGTCGCTGACTTGGCTATGGGATCGGGAAGATGAGGATTTCTACAGCATCTGTGGGCATGAGGAGGAGTTGGAGTTGTTGGGAGTCATGAACGGCTACTGAAATGTCAGGTCACCTGGGACGATGAGAATTCATGCAGGGTCTAAGGGGATGAGAAGAACTGAAGGCGGTTGAGCAACTACTGTGCCAGTGACTCACGATGGCGTAGGATAATGAGTGGACCCCTCATCTCTTCGCTAAGCACTCTACAGATGAGGATTTTTGCAGGGGCTATGGGGATGAGGAAGAATTGGAGACGGTTGAACATCTGTTGTGCCAGTGACCCACGACGACGGGAAGAAGGCGTGAGATTATGGGTGGACCCCTCATCTCTTCAATAAGCCACTGTAATATCAGATGGCTGACATGGCGATGGGCTCAGGATCCGTGGACATAAGGAGGAGTTGCAGACGGTTGGGCATCTGCTGTGCCAGTGCCCTTTGTGGGAGTCATGAACGGCCACTGCAATGTCAGGCCACCGACATGGCGATGGGTCTGGGACGATGAGGATTTATGCCGGGTCTGTGGGGACCAGGAGGAGTTGGTGTTGATGCAACATCTGCTAGACCAGTGCCTTGGATTGTTGGTGGGATTGCTGACCGACCACAGCAATGTCAGGTCGCTGACATTTTAATTTGGTTTAGCTCCATTTAAACCGATTTTCCTATACGACTTCATAAGCAGCTATAGAAGTGTGCGGAGTTCTTAACGTATTTGTCTGAAGTCTAGCATGTGGATATGAGTTTTTACTTCTTATGTTCATATCGCATGTAATCTAAATGAGTTCTTACGATTCTTCAGCGAAAAAACTACTACCTTTGTAAACATTTCCTGAAAAAAGTCTAATTTTTAATTTGTACTGTTCTAAAATTTTAAAATATAATGACCCCTACCGGGTCATTGACCCAGTATTTTTTAATTTCGTTACATGTTTTTTTTTTTATAAAATTTTCATGACAAACCCAAGTCGGAACTTTTTTTCTCAGGTTGTGGCTAAAAATAATTTGCCGCAACCACTCAAACAAATGTTCGTCTCCAAGTGGCAAGGCGTTCAGCCAAGTTCAGTTGTTCAGTGTTTAGTGCTTTCTCTTCTCAGTCAATCAGTTAGTCAATCAGGCGGCAGTCTGTTATGGCTCAGCATTAGATAATGTCGGATGCTAGTCATGAGTACCTCTTCCCGATTCCCATACACGAGTAACATAATGTTCGCATAAGTCCATGGGGTCCAATTTTTGTCAGTTTGCCTTAGATTTAGGGCTACTTTAGCCTAGTGACCAGTTGTAGATGGGGGTGGTTGTGGTGGTGGTGGTGGTGGTGGTGGCAGTGTGAAAGCGTTAAGCTTGTGAGGCCAATGCGGTCGATGCGATAAAAATAAATTTACACTAAGGCATGTGATGGTGGGCAAACTGTTGTCCATCCATCCATCCATCGTCAGTGCTTCTCGCTGAAAGACCAGAATCACAAAATCGTATTTGTTTTTAGCTTTTTGACTCTATTTTTAGGCCATACCTCATTGACGTGCCTTACCCAATTCAGCGAAAATAGTTTCGAGGTACTACGTAAATATTCGCCAACATAGGGATGAGGTGCTGGCAGCCATGCCATAACATGCCGCTACCATGGCGGTGTTTGGGACTGCAATAACATTTTTCACATTGCGATGGTGGTAGCGAGAGGGTGGCAATTGTCTGCTATCCTTCTGTTTTTTGCAATTGTAAAGTATTTGGGTGAAAGTAAAATGGTTTTTTTATTGTTTTAGGGGACCACCAACTAAAACCCCCCCAAAAAAAAAAAGTTCAAATCAAAAGTTTTTTTCTTGGCTCACTTTGGGGAATGCAGATGAGTGATTTTGTGTTTGCCAAACGTGTATTGCATTCTATCATATGCGTTTGGGGGTGCCAATGAAGCAGTGCAAAAGGCGGTGAGTTTAGTGGTGACGATGGTTGTGGTCTTACTATCTCTTATTGTAGATTTTTTTTTAATTAAATTGCCCCATTTCCTTTGGCCAATTCTAACAAAATTTCCTTTGATCAAATTTAATTGTATATCCTAGTGTTTCCTCATTTTGGCTTCCGCACACACACACACACACACATAGCGAAAGCTCACCTATTACCATCACCATTGACATCATCAGCATCTGTACTATCTTAATACAATGCCTCAATGAGGCCCATATGAAGAATCGACACCACATTTGCTGTGCGATTGTCTTTGTTCCACATATCTTAACTAAATAAATTGAACATTTGCTATGGCTTATTTCAAATAAATTTAGTTTTTATTTATTAGAGTACACAAATGTACATGCACAGATGACCTATATATGCAAACATACATAAATATGCTGTTGAATGAACACATGCACTAACACATATACATGTGTACATTATGTATAGAATGTGGCGAAATTAGATCACAATTTTCTCAATTGTATGACGTATGGCTAATTCAAAAAGTTGCCAAAATTTATAAACGTTTACTTTCTTCAATCTATAAAATCTATCAAAATTGCTACCAAACTTTAACCGCTTACCGCCACACTGATAGAAAAAAGTCTGCTGACAATAGAAGAAACTGACTGCTGACTGTTAAGTAGTCAAGTATGCTGATATTAAAATAAAATAAGACAAAATAAAATAAAATAAAATAAAATAAAATAAAATAAAATAAATAAAATAAAATAAAATAAAATAAAATAAAATAAAATAAAATAAAATAAAATAAAATAAAATAAAATAAAATAAAATAAAATAAAATAAAATAAAATAAAAAAAATAAAACAAAACAAAATAAAATAAAATAAAATAAAATAAAGTGAAATAAAATAAAATAAAATAAAATAAAACAAAATAAAATTAAAAAAATAAAAAATATAAAATAAAATAAAATAAAATAAAATAAAATAAAATAAAATAAAATAAAATAAAATAAAATAAAATAAAATAAAATAAAATAAAATAAAATAAAATGAAATAAAATAAAATAAAATAAAATAAAATAAAATAAAATAAAATAAAATAAAATAAAATAAAATAAAATAAAATAAAATAAAATAAAATAAAATAAAATAAAATAAAATAAAATAAAATAAAATAAAATAAAATAATTTAAAATAAAATAAAATAAAATGCAATAGAAAAATAAAATATAATAAAATAAAATAAAATAAAATAAAATAAAATAAAATAAAATAAAATAAAATAAAATAAAATAAAATAAAATAAAATAAAATAAAATAAAATAAAATAAAATAAAATAAAATAAAATAAAATAAGATAAAATAAAACAAAATAAAAAACAAAATAAAGCAAAATAAAACAAAATAAAATAAAAAAATAAAAATAAAAAATAAAATAAAATAAAATATAGGGGATCACATCACCCCCAAAAAATCCCCTAATTAGGCATATTAGCCAAACATGACCACATGGGACTCGGTTTGTTTGTTCCGTATAGACTCAAGAACGGCTGAAGCGATTATCTTGAAATTGTCAAAGATTGTGTAGGTTGGATTGGAAGGAAACATCGCCCATATAATTTTTTGATATCGGAAGGGGGGGCGGACCCTCCCCCTTACCACAAAAACACTACCCAAAATCAAAAGTGGACCGATCGAAACAATATGGATATCAAATGAAAGGTATTGGAGAGTAGAATACGAATATGGTATACAAATGTGTCTAAGTACCATGCGGGCCGCACCAACCCCAAAAAGATATATTGGACTTACAGGCCAATATGGGACTCAAATGAAAAGTATTCGGGAGTAGATAACGAATATAGCAAAAATAATTAGGTCGTTTAAATGGGAGGTGTCCCTACCACAAAAAGGGCATATTAGGCAACCATGGCTAAGTGTGAACCAAAAGAAAGCAATTTGGGAGTAGGTTAGGAGAATGGCATTAAAATTTGTGTTTAAGTATCTAGGTGGCGCTTAGCCTCCTTAAAATACCTACAATAGGTTATTTGACCCATCATGACCATATGGGATTCAAATTTGAGAGTGGAAAAGGAATGCAGGTTTGAGGCCAAGCGTTTGTGGGCAAGCCCCAAAACATCCCCTTATTTGAACTTATTTCCCGAATATATCAATATGGAGCTCAAATTAAAGGTTCTTGGGTGTAAAGAACGAATTTGTTATCTATTTTTAGTTCGAAGATGGGTTATATCGTTCTAGATCTTGATATAGCCTCCATATGACCTATCCGCCGGTTTAGGATCATAAGCCCATTAAAGTCACATTTATTATCCGATTTTGCTGAAATTTGGGACGGTGAGTTGTGTTAGGCCACTCGACTTTCTTCTTCAATTTGGCCCAGTACGGTCAAGAATTGGATATAGCTGCCATATAGACCGATCTCTCGATTTAAATACTTGGGCCCCCTAAAAGGCGCATTTATTGACCCATTTTGAAGGGGCAAATTTTCACACATTAATGAGTGCTTTCAGATTTAAGTTTAAACTCAATGACAAGGGACCTTTTTTTATAGCCGAATCCGAACGGCGCCCCGCAGTGCGACACCTCTTTGGGGAAAATTTTTTAAATGACCATGCATGGCATTGTACCTCGCAAATGTGGCCTCCATTAAGAGGTTATAAACACCGCTTTGTCCGATGTTCTCGCCAGGATTCGAACGCGTTCAACGTCGTAGGCTACAATGGCACGAATTCGATATCCATATTCAGGGCGAAGTGTTTCCACCCTATAATAATATTAGAGAGTTAAAGAAGACGCAGCGGAGCGGGCCCGGTTCGGCTAGTAATAAATAAAAAAAGGATGATGAATATACTATCATGGTGGTGGGTATCAAAAGACCGAACTTAACCCTTATATACTACTCCCAAATATACCTACTTATGGGCATGTTTGAGTTGGGCAGAACAGCTATATCAAGAGTTGATAGAACTTGAGCCATACCCACTTTCATCCACCCAACACTGCTATTTTCGTTTTTTTTTTTGTAAATTCTTTAGCTATGCTTTACCACACCAGCTTTTGCTTGTATTGAAACTTGAGATAACTTTGGTGTGCGATAAACCAAACCAAAGGCAAGATAAAACCAAAAGGAAGCCTCTTGGAAAAACCATTTTTGAGTTTAAGAAGAAAACAGTAGCAGATTGTTTGTTGTTTTATTTTTCTGCTTTTCTTGCTATTGTTTCGTGAAACTTTTTCCCAGGCAGATATACAAGAAATCCACCATGCATATGCATGCTGATGCATATTTAAATATATTTTGGTAACAAAAAGAAAACAAAAACTCGGTTTGCCTATTTTGGTATAAAAAAAAGTAAAAAAAGAAAACATGAGCTAAGAAAACAAGAAAATGTCATAGCTGTCCGTCTGTCGCAGTCTATTTTTTAGATTTTCTCTTTTTCCCCGCATATATTAGGACACTATTTTTAAGAGAAGGACATTTCTGACGAGTAGCATAATGTCCATAAATATTTTGTTTTGAATCTGCAAATTCGCGCAATGTGTATTTTGGTAGATATGT